>NC_036850.1:16578048-16628904 GCF_002910315.2 Salvelinus sp. IW2-2015
GTGCGTGCGTGCGTGCATGCGTGCGTGCGTGCGTGTGTGTGTGTGTTGGGGTGTCAGTGTAAGTATCTGTGAGTGTGTGGGTGTGTGTGGACCATGTTAATTCCTTAGTAATGTGGACACCGAGGAAGCTCTCGACCCGCTCCACCACTACAGCCCGATTGATGTGGATAGGGGCGTGCTCGCTCCTCCGTTTCCTGTAGTCCACAATCAGCTCCCTTGTCTTGCTGACGTTGAGGTAGAGGTTGTTGTCCTGGCACCACACTGACAAGTTTCTGACCTCCTCCCTATAGGTTGCCTCATTATTGTCAGTGATCAGTCCTACCACCATCGTGTCATCAGCAAACTTGATGATGGTATTGGAGTCATGTGCGGCCATGCAGTCGTGGGTGAACATAGAGTACAGGAGGGGACTAAGCAAACACCCCTGAGGGGCCCCTGTGTTGATGGTCAGCATGGTGGATGTGTTGATGCTGACCATTACCGCCTGGGGGCGGCCCATCAGGAAGTCCAGGATCCAGTTGCAGAGGGAGGGGTTCAGTCCCAGGTTTCTGAGCTTGGTGATGAGCTTAGAGGGGACTATGGTGTTGAATGCTGAACTGTAGTCAATGAACAGCATTCTGACACATGTATTTCTCTTGTCCAGGTGGTTGACGGCAGTGTGGAGTGCAATAGAGATTACGTCATCTGTGGATATGTTGGGGCACTATGCGAATTGCAGTGGGTCCAGTGGGTCTGGGATGATGCTGTTGAGGTGAACCATGTCAGATTCTCTTGGACATTTAGAAAAACATTGTTCTGGGGAGGGTCCTCTTCAGACAGACAACTCTGCCAACAAATCATAAGTTTGGGTAGGCGGGCCAAGCCTGAAAAATCGAACTCTTTCCGTAGCCTGACATCTCAGAACGTCGCAATTCGAAAACAGTTTGCTGGCAAAACCTTTGCATTATCTACCTTCACTAAAACCACAGAAAACTAGCCACTTGCGTGTCCGGCGGGGATGTTTACGCTAGGGCAACAAGCGGATAAGGCGGGGCTGTCACCGGATAAGGCAGTGACGATCTTCTCTGTTCTGACTCATCCTCTCTTTCCCTACGCAGGTACTGTACTTGTACAGATGTGTATGCTGAAACATTGGTACATTGTGGGAGGCAACCCATATGTCTAGAGAGATAGATAGTGATAGTGATACACAAGTTAGGCCTATTTGAAACATCGCCATCTCCTGGCAGCATTTACCTGCCAGATTCAGAAGCTTGAAAACCCCATTGGAAAAAAAGTTTAGAAGAGAAAAAACTACAACTGAACATAATGTTTTCTTTTTATCTATTTTGTTTTGTAGTCAAAGATAGTTTCAGTATAGTTTTAGTTTTGAAAGAGGTTTCTTAATTATTATATTTGTTTCCTAAATTGTTTTATCATCATTAGTTTCATGATTCCTGCAACATCTGTAGTAAACCTAACAGGTTGGCAATCCTACGTAACTAAACTCAGCAAAAAAAGAAACGTCCCTTTTACAGGACCCTGTCTTTCAAAGATAACTCATAAAAATCCAAAAACTTCACAGACCTTCATTGTAAAGGTTTTAAACACTGTTTCCCATGCTTGTTCAATGAACCATAAACAATTAATGAACATGCACCTGTGGAATGGTCATTAAGACACTAACAGCTTACAGACGGTAGGCAATTAAGGTTACAGTTATGAAAACGTAGGACACTAAAGAGGCCTTTCTACTGACTCTGAAAAACACCAAAAGCTCATCTGCGTGAACGTGCCTTAGGCATGCTGCAAGGACGCATGAGGACTGCAGATGTGGCCAGGGCAATAAATTGCAATGTCCGTACTGTGAGACGCCTAAGACAGCGCTACAGGGAGACAGGACGGACAGCTGATCATCCTCGCAGTGGCAGACCACGTGTAACAACACCTGCACAGGATCGGTACATCCAAACATCACACCTGCTGGACAGGTACAGGATGGCAACAACAACTGCCCGAGTTACACCAGGAATGCACAATCCCTCCATCAGTGCTCAGACTGTCTGCAATAGGCTGAGAGAGGCTGGACTGAAGGCCTGTAGGCCTGTTGAAAGGCAGGTCCTCACCAGACATCACCTGCAACAACGTCGCCTATGGGGACAAACCCACCGTCGCTGGACCAGACAGGACTGGCAAAAAGTGCTCTTCACTGACGAGTCGCGGTTTTGTCTCACCAGGGGTGATGGTCAGATTCAAATTTATCGTCGAAGGAATGAGCGTTACACCAAGGCCTGTACTCTGGAGCGGGATCGATTTGGAGGTGGAGGGTCCGTCATGGTCTGGGGCGGTGTGTCACAGCATCATCGGACTGAGCTTGTTGTCATTGCAGGCAATCTCAACGCTGTGCGTTACAGGGAAGACATCCTCCTCCCTCATGTGGTACCCTTCCTGCAGGCTCATCCTGACATCACCCTCCAGTATGACAATGCCACCAGCCATACTGCTCTTTCTTTGCGTGATTTCCTGCAAGACAGGAATGTCAGTGTTCTGCCATGGCCAGCGAAGAGCCCGGATCTCAATCCCATTGAGCACGTCTGGGACCTGTTGGATCGGAGGGTGAGGGCTAGGGCCATTCCCCCCAGAAATGTCCAGGAACTTGCAGCTGCCTTGGTGGAAGAGTGGGGTAACAGCAAGAACTGGCAAATCTGGTGCAGTCCATGATGAGGAGATGTACTGCTGCACTTAATGCAGCTGGTGGCCACACCAGATACTGACTGTTTCTTTTGACTTTGACCCCCACTTTGATCAGGGACACATCATTAAATTTCTGTTAGTCACATGTCTGTGGAACCTGTTCAGTTTATGTTGTTGTTGAATCTTGTTATGTTCATACAAATATTTACACATGTTAAGTTTGCTGAAAATAAACCCARTTGACAGTGAGAGGACGTTTCTTTTTTTGCTGAGTTTACATATCCAATCCCTTGGTCGTATATTATATATTCCATTTAATTATTGCATGATAACCTTACATAGCACAGTGGGTAGAAAAGGAAGACTGATTATTTATCTTTTTCCGTCTTGCCGAATGTGTGAACCCATTAGTGAGTCCGGTGCATGGGAGTTTGTGCATGTGGCTCCAGCTGAAAAGAGTGCCAAAATACTCAGGTTTTTTAAATGTCCATTTATTCAGATTTGCCAGCGTTGTTTTCCTCTTTAGGTCTCTTAGAGACTGGTTTAACACTGTCTACACGCATTACTTCCATAGCCGGTTGAAGGCTGATCCTGTCACCCACATTTTGTGTGCAGCTGGGCCACCCAGTCTGGACGTGCCTCTAGCATGTCATCCCTCTGTGTGGTCCTCACAAAAGAGAAACAGATAGATGGAGGGAAATGTAGGGAAGTGCCAATGAAGAGAGAGATGTTTCAAAATCTGACACTGTCATTTCTGGGCAAGGAAGGGAGTGGAAAGGAAGGGAAGGAAAAGGACGGAAGAAAAAAGACAAAGCATAGGAAGAGACAGAATGTGTTGTGAGTCATGCCATGGGAGGAAAGAACCAAGTTGGAATGGTAGTGTGAGAGGTGTCAGAGGAGGAGTGAATTAAAGCATCCAATTGGATTTGCAGGGAAATAAATCTAGATTATTGTAGGTACCTGTTGGTAGGCCTGGATATATGTGAGAGGCAAAGTCTGCAATGCTGTCATGAAGGTAAAGGGTGGCTACTTTGAAGAATCTAAAATGGAAATTATATTTTGATTTGTTTAACACTTTTTTGCTTACTACATGATTCCATATGTGTTATTTCCTAGTTTTGATGTCTTCGCTATTATTCTACAATGTAGAAAATAGTAAAAATAAAGAAAAACCCTTGAGTAGGTGTGTCCAAACGTTTGACTGGTACTGTACATATATTAAACTATTCTTCCCTCCTGGAGTTGATAGTATGAGAGCCATTGAAACCATGGAGCCCAAATTAGAGCAATAACATTATTATACTGGAATATTTTATAGCTTTTAATAAGGGCAAACTCCCATTTCCTATTTGTAGAGTAAACACAGGTGATATCATTTACAGACATTTTGACTTTTTTAACCATCACATACAGGCATCTCCTCATGTTTTGCAATAAAAACACAAGTAATGTAGACTATAAATACCATAAACCAGTTTGGATCTTCAAATGTGGGTTTGTGAAAATTCACCATAAAGAGCACAACATTCCCCCTTAATCAGGTTTATTTGTGGCTTGCTGGATGGAGAGAAGAGAAAGGCCTTTTCCGGAGCACATGGTGCAGCTCCAGTGCCCTGAAGGTGTTGTGTCAGTGAAACACAGGCAGCTGGGAGAGATTAATAAACGTCCGTGCATCGTAAATACTGCCGTGCTCCTTTTATGCCACATCAGACAGCGGAGGGATGGGGAGATAAGGGCAGCGCAGAGACAAACGTTCTGTTCCAGCGTGGGAGGGAGGGGGACACATCTCCCCACCCTCCATCTGATGCGAGCTTGTGCTGTGCCAAAGGTATCTGAGGCTGGAGAGACTTGATGAGGAGTCTGGGAGTGACAGAGAGGAGAGGGGCATGAGAATACCCAAAGCAGGTTTTTCTGTTGTCATATGGGTGTGTAACCTTGCATCCAAAGAGACTGCAAACTAACTTAGTCAGTCAAACAAAAATTTATGTTTCTTGAATCAGTCACTCGTATACATGCCATCGGATCACAGGTGATAAAGCACAGAAATACTGGTTTATATTTGAGAAGACAGCCGTGTCTGTGTTTAGTTTTTTACTGCAATACAGTTTTTCCCTACCTCTAAATCAATATTTTCCTTTCTGGAATCAATCATATGCACATAAGATAGCCTCCAAAATGACCAGTTGACTTGCTTAATGAAAAGCCAAAGGGTACAAGTATTTACACTCACACAGATGGGAGTGATTTGTTGATATCCAAACTAATATATAATGTCTTGTTTTACCAGGGTTTGCAGAATATTGCGGTCACAGAAGGGAGGAAAGGGTGAAACCCAGTGCTCTCTGGCCAACAGGAGAGGAAGAAGGTGGTTAGAATCAGGTATTTTGGCTCTGCTGATCTTCCTCTGGGGAGGAAGGAGGTTTCCATGGCCAGAAGATTTTAGACATGTAAAACAGGATCTACAAACTAGTAACCTACTCCAGGTTGACTCTCCACCCCAATGGGCACAAACTGGTTGAATCAACGTTGTTTCAAAGTAATTTGTCAACGTATTGTGATGTAGAAAATACATTGGATTTGGAAAAAGTCATCAATGTGTTGTTTTGAAGGTGAAATTTCAACCGCTGGATTATGTCATAATGGTAACCAAATTTCAACATAGACAACCCTTGTATAAAATATGTTGATTAAGTACCTTTAAAATAACCTCAGCGTTATATCCAATATCAGAAAAAACAAAAACAATAGGCAGGGCAGCACCTCCTACTGGAGAATTGGTATATCTACAGCTAACCTTTTATCTCCCATACAGAGTTTTAAACAAGCCCAAACCTGCTTAGCTTTGATATTTGTCAATGACTATTACCAATGTGCTTTTGAGAGATCTCCACTTAAAAATGGGTAGGTTTAAGAGAGCAAATGAAACGTGACCATTCATTATCACTCATATCATCAATGATGCTATTTAGCCCTACAGTATATGCATTTGCCAAGTTATCAACAGCTATTGTTTTAACTAAACCTAGAATTCAACAAAAATGGACAATACAATAGGCCTAGGGCAGGGTTCCCTAACTGGCAGCCCTAGAGGCCGAATTTGGCCCGTGGGTGATTTTATTTGCCTCCTCTCAATTGTTGGGCATAAAAGACTGTAAAAACACCAGCAAATCAGCTCCAAGTGATATTAATTTTGGAATTCTGCTCTACAGTATTCCCACGTATAATAGACAGATATATGACACCGTGAACCATCAGATCCTCCTCTCCACCCTCTCAGGACTGGGCGTCTCAGGCTCTGCACACTCTTGGATCGCATCCTACTTGGCAGGCCGCTCCTACCAGGAGACATGGAGAGGATCTGTATCTGCACCACGTAATCTCACTACTGGTGTCCCCCAGGGCTCGGTTCTAGGCCCTCTCCTCTTCTCTCTATACACCAAGTCAGTCGGCGCCGTCATATCCTCACATGGTCTCTCCGATCATTGCAATGCGGATGATACTCAACTACTTTTCTCCTTCGACCGTTCTGACACCCAGTTGGGGACACGCATCTCTGTGTGCCTGACAGATATCTCAGCTTGGATGCTGGCCCAAGACAGAGATGCTCTTCCTCCCAGGGAAGGCCTGCCCACTCCAATACCTTTCCATCACCGTTGACAACTCCACAGTGTCCCCCTCCCAGAGTGCAAAGAACCTTAGCGTGGGCCTGGACACGATCTGTCCTTCTCTACAAACATCAAAGCAGTGACTTGCTCCTACAACAGCCGTATAGTACAATCCTACCTCACACAGGAAGCAGTACAGGTCCTAATCCAAGCACTTGTCATCTCCCGTCTAGACTACCGCAAGTCGCTGTTGGCTGGGCTCCCCGCTTGTGCCATCAAATCCCTGCAACTTATCCAGAACGCAGCAGTCCGCCTGGTGTTCAACCTTCCCAAGTTCTCCCATGTCACCCTGCTCCTCAGCACATTCCACTGGCTTCCAGTCAAAGCTCACATCCACTACAAGACCATGGTACTTGCATATGGAGCAGCAAGAGGAGCAAACTGCCCCTCCCTACCTTCAGGCTATGCTCAAACACTACACCCCAACCCGAGTACTCCGTTCTGCCACCTCTGGTCTCTTGAGCACCCGCACAGCCCAGTCAAAGCTTTTCACTGTCCTGGCACCCCAATGGTGGAAACAGCTTCCCCCTGAAGCTAGGAAAGCAGAGTCCATGACCATCTTCCAAAAACATCTGAAACCCTACCTCTTCAAAAAGTATCTTAAATAATCCCACAGCACCCCGCCGGAAAGGTATCTCTGCTTGGATAGTTCCATCTGTGCCACTGATTTAGTCTGGTTTTAATTCCAGTTTGTTTACAAAGAAGTGAAGTGGAGAAGTGAATCCAACATATCAATTATTAATTTGTAGACAAACTGGAATTAAAACCAGACTAAGTCAGTGGCACAGATGGAACTATCCAAGCAGAAGATACATTACTTTCAAATGTTGATATTTGGTTACGTTAACAACCAAACACAATTCAATATCAATTTTGAAATACAATAAATAGCCTATTAACTTGTTGACAACTTAACAGACTTTTTGGTTAACCAAAAATAAAAGTTCAAGAATGGGATTAAGTCAGTGGCTCAGATGGAACTATCCAAGCAGTAGATACATCTCCTTAAAATGTTGATATTTGGTTACGTTGTCAACCAATAATATTATTTTAATACAGTAACATTCAACCTTAAAATTAGTAATAGATCCATGGACACCTTTTGAGGTTACTGTAAGTATACATGTCTTCTTATGTAATTATATAAAACCTGCATGTTCAAGATTGTCACGTTCGTTATAGCGATGAGATCAAAGCGCAGCGTGATTTGAGTACATCTTCTTTAATGAAGAAAGAACACTGAACGAACTATACAAAAACAACGTGAAGCTATAAAATAATAGTGCTGACACAGGCGACTAACCATAGACAATCACCCACGAAATACTCAAGGAATATGGCTGCCTAAATATAGTTCCCAATCAGAGACAACGATAAACAGCTGCCTCTAATTGAGAACCAATCTAGGCAACCATAGACATACAAAACACCTAGACAAATGACAACCCCATAAACATACAGAAACCCTAGACAGGACAAAAAACATATATCACCCTTGTCACACCCTGACCTAACCAAAAATAATAAAGAAAACAAAGAATACTAAGGTCAGGCCGTGACAAAGATAGCATGCATAGGTCATCACAGATCTTCACAATTAGTCCCCCCCAAAAAATCCAGATGTCTTTTCTTATCAATAGGTGAACGATAATGGCAAGGAGAAGTTATCAATATTTAAAAATTTAKAGATTTGGTAGATAGATTTTTTATAATTTTGACCTCCCCACAGTTGTGTAAACTCTAACATAGCCAATTAGCTAGAAAGGTAACTCCAAACACCTTGTCAGTAGTAGCAGCTGTTTAGCAAATGAAGCACAATGATAGCATATGAATCTGTTGTATAAATAAATAAAACATCTGACATTGTATTCCCATTTGAACTTTGCTGTGCTTTTAAAGGGTTTAAATGGTTTAAATGGTTGAAATGGTTGTGGCGGCAGGTAGCCTAGCGGTTAAGAGCGTTCAAATCCCCGAGCCGACTAGGTGAAAATCTGACGATGTGCTCTTGAGCCAGGCACTTAATCCTAATTGCTTCTATAAGTCGCTCTGGATAAGAGTGTCTGCTAAATGACTTAAAAGTAATGTAAAATGTTGAAAGTGCAGTGATTGACATTTGGGTGAGAGCTAAATGAAAAATCTGACATTGTTTTTCCACTGGAATTTGGTTGTGCTTTTAGATGCTTGAAAACATAGTGATAACACATTGACAATTCAACTAACTTTTGGGTGAATATAGGTTGTAATCTTAATGATCAACGTCTAAACCAAATTATCCACATTGAAATGACGTTTTGTGCCCAGTGGGACTTTTAGAGCTTAGCTAGAGGTAGACAGAGAGAGAGGAAGGAGATAGAGAGAGTTTGAGAGGAGAGAGACACTGGACCCTTGTGCCTTGTTAGTTGTTACTGTACCTGACAAAGGCAAAGGCCTATAAACAAATGGCAATATAGAGCATTACAGCAGTAAAGGGCTTTGTCTTTTATACATGGTTTCATGCACTCATCTTACATTATGGAATGTTCTGGATATGGGTACAGTATGATTTTGGATCTGTGTACCTTTCTTTGCCAATGGGCCTTCCTCCCCACACAGACTGATGCCACTTCCACTCATCTCTCTCTCCACTCTTTGGGAATTTGCGGTAATTTTGCAATCAGATCAACTTTAAATGTAGATACTTACAATAATCATCCCAAAGTAAAGTATACCAAACTATGAAGACATGAACATACTACAACCATGTGTGTTCACTTCACTGTCATACAGTACAGTTCACTGAGGTGCAGCCAAGGAGAATGATTAATGACTCACATTTTCTCTTTTTTTAACTGAACATTATCAGATAATTGTGACAAAATGGAAGGGTGTGGGTTAAACAAGGAAGAGCTGGCATGGCACAATGGATGAGAGCACTAAATATAGCTGCTGCAGGGAAGTGGCAAGTGGGATACGGTACTGGTATATCCTGTTAAACTCAAACTGTCTGTGGTATTATCAGACCGACGGTCTGGGATCTTAAATCCATCCACCTTGATGCCAAAACACAAAGGTAGAACACAAGCTGCTTGGCTGAGCCCTGTGAATCCAAGACCCTCGTGGGAGCGGATGGGGAAAGCGGACGGGTTGAATAATTGCTTTATGACAATGACATGGGTGATAATGAAAAGAAGATTTACGTAATCACAATAATCACAATGCTTCAGGGGTGATGTCATACAGAGCTCTTATGGTAGCAAACTTCTCGCTTATTGCACAGTATGGAGGCTGTGTTGCAATGTCACACAAATACCCCAGTGTTTAGGTGGAAGACCTCATAGTTATAGCCAATTACTGCTTAATATTTTATTTATTTTGTCATTTGTACACCCAAGTTTTAACTGGCAAACCTCTTGTCAGTTGGAGAAAAAACCAGATGACACTGAAGGTGCAGGCACCTTCCAGTGTCTCCTCCTAATACTTCAGAACTGTACACACAGCACAGAGCACTGGAGATGAGTCAAACACATAGGATGGGGCCAGCAGGCTCAACTCACCATGTCGAGCTGTCCAGCACTGATGATGTCACTCGCAGGCCGTTCTCGCGCCCTCCTCGCCACGGCCGTAGCAGTGGTGCAGGCAAGCTGAGTGGCGGCAGGATTTGTTTTTCTGGGCAGACTGCGAGGAGTCGGTTTAACGGTTGGGGATTATTATTTAACGGCGCTCCACATGGAGCCCTGCATCCCTGGTCCTGAGAGAGAAAGGTGTTAATTCCATTTCTCAATGTGTTTTTAGTTTGCCCCATCGCTGACATGTTTCTCAGCTCTAATGGGCACCAGTGACGGACAGCCCAAAGCTCGCACCACGTTCGGTGGGAGAGCGTGTGCAATTATGTGGATGGAAAATGCAAGGCAATTACCGAATTGAGCAATCCTTATATTTATATAATAGCATCCACTACCACACCCTTGGGAGAATATAAATAAATAGTGAGGTTAGTGAACAATGACATAGTAGAGCATTTCGACATCATTAACAAATAACGGCATTAACAAATAAGGCATGAAACAACTTAGCATACAGAGCGCTGTGGATGAAMACTGGGGGGGCTCCTATTTAGCAACGGCAAACAAACAATTGCTTCATAGTTGTAGATCAAGTCAATCCTTTTAGTTTGGCATCAGTTCTCTCAGATGTTCTTTCAGTCTGCTGTCTGGCAAGGTGAAGGTAAGAGAGGAAGATTGGCTTTTACTTAGCAGTTCAGCAGTCCAACAATCCTCCCATTCACCCTGTGTGTAGTGGGACTGGACAGAGAGTACACTTTAAACTGAATGGGTGGACAACTTCATCTTGTTTCATCATAGAAGACATGTGAACAGTCAGTATATCAGCTAAACTGGCCAACAGACCACCATTCACATTTTTGAATTGCACAACACACTGGAAAACACATTTGATTCAATGTAATAATCCATCAACTAACGATTACATGAGAATGCATCTAAGTGTAAACCAGGCCCAAGTATGAAGGCATTCTGGGCCAGCAGCTGGGTGGGTTTCAGCAGCTAAGCGGTTCTGCTCTGGTCTGCTGAGATCCTGCTAATGACCATCCATGTGGACTCCATTTCCTTCCTGTCCCCAGCCCGCCCACCTATTTATCCTGACACACACACACACACACACACACACACACACACACACACANGTGCAGGCACCTTCCAGTGTCTCCTCCTAATACTTCAGAACTGTACACACAGCACAGAGCACTGGAGATGAGTCAAACACATAGGATGGGGCCAGAAGGCTCATACCAGAGCCTGCTGGCCCCATCCTATGTGTTTGATGTCACTCGCAGGCCGTTCTCTCCCCTCCTCGCCACGGCCGCAGCAGTGGTGCAGGCAGCCCAAAGCTCGCACCACGTTCGGTGGGAGAGAGTGTGCAATTATGTGGATGGAAAATGCAAGGCAATTACTGAATTGAGCAATCCTTATATTTATATAATAGCATCCACTACCATACCCTTCGGATAATATAAATAAATAGTGAGGTTAGTGAACAATGACATAGTAGAGCGTTTTGACATCATTATCAAATAACGGCGTTAACAAAAACGACTTAGCATACAGAGTGCTGTGGATGAAAACTGAGGGGCTCCTATTTAGCAACGGCAAACAAACAATTGCTTCATAGCTGTAGATCAAGTCAATCCTTTTAGTTTGGCATCAGTTCTCTCAGATGTTCTTTCAGTCTGCTCTCTGGCAAGGTGAAGGTAAGAGAGGAAGATTGGCTTTTACTTAACAGATCAGCAGTCCAACAATCCTCCCATCCACCCTGTGTGTAGTGGGACTGGACAGGGAGTACACTTTAAACTGAATGGGTGGACAACTTAATCTTCTTTCATCATAGAAGGCATGTGAACAGTCAGTATATCAGCTATACTGGCCAACAGACCACCATTCACATTTTTGAATTGCACAGCACACTAGAAAATACATTTGATTCAATGTAATAATCCATCAACTAACGATTACATGAGAATGCAAGTGTAAACCAGGCCCAAGTATGAAGGCATTCTGGGCCAGCAGCTGGGTGGGTTTCAGCAGCTAAGCTGTTCTGCTCTGGTCTGCTGAGATCCTGCTAATGACTATCCATGTGGACTCCATTTCCTTCCTGTCCCCATCCCGCCCACCTATTTATCCTGACACACACACACCGAGAATGATAGTGAGAGATTTGTTGTTTTTCTCTTATATGCTTTTAAATGGCAGATAGGAGTTCCCAGTAGGTTAGAGGGCAACAAACTTCAAATGCCTGGACAACAACCGACAACAGTGCTTTCCCCGTCATTTGCTAGGAAAACACTTCCCGTCGTGGGCTCCCCGMCCCCAGCCTGCGTTCCCCCACTGTAAATCATGATGAAATGGCTTGCAGGTGTCAGGATTAAAGAATAGTCACACAGGACCTCCARCCCCAGCTGGGTCCCTCCCCTTGCCAGGTCTTCTGTTGCTATTTGTTTTTGTGAGATCCTCTTGTATAGTACCAGGGACCGGCACCGAGGAAGGCAGGGCCGGTTGGGGGACGGGGGGCTCTGGGCCTGTTCTGAGTTATGCACTCAGTTTGCCCAGTGAGTAAGAGAGCAGATGTCCCTCCTGCCCTCTCAGGGTGTTTAGCATACCTGCCTCCTCCAGTTAAACAACATAACCTTCACACATCTCTGGCTGTATGAGCCAATACCGGCCCCGTGCCAGAGGCTCTGGGATCAATAAATCCTCCTGTCAGCAGCCATGAGCAGCGAGCACAGAGAGAGGAGCTATGCAAAGAAGAGGATGCTTCAAAAATGTTATTTTACGTGACTGCGGTGTAAACCGTGGAAACTGTAAAACTGACAGCACAGCGCTAACAACATGCTCAAAGTATAAACCCAAATTAATCAACTTTAAAGATATGTGTCTATAGGCTGAGCAAATCCTTCTGATAGTTTCACTCAGGGGTGTTGCCAGATGGGCTGGTCCATTCATAGCCTAGTGGGCCTCTCTAACTTGGCTTTTTTGCACAAAATGAGAATTATCTGGCTAACAATAGGCCACGTGGAACCACGAGAAGAAAAAAAATTGGCAAAAAATGGGCCGGTGTGTTAAAAATGCCAGTGATGATTTCTGGTCCCAGTCTGCCCCTGGTTTCACTCTTTGTTAAATCGACCAATTTTCCCCTAATATCATTTCCAAGAAACAGAGAGAAAGGGAAGAAAAAGAGAGAACACAATTTTCTCTCTCTAATCTTTCTCTGAAGAACCTGGGTACCTGATTACCTGCTCTTTAAGTAGTTAAGTTCCTCCCCTGTGTTGTGCTGACTCGGCTGTTGTGAGAGAAGAGTGAGTGTTTCTGCCAGCTCTGTTCGCCAGCTGAGGAGAAACCACAGTATTAACCAAAGACAGCTTTGACAGTGTGGGAGCAGCCTCCATGGAGAGACGCAGTCCCTGGGCATTCTRAAGTGGTCCAGAAACCTCCTCACTGAAATTATCCCTGACACATTGGTGAGTCTGCAGCTAAGGGCTGGAGAGAATATGGAGATATGTTGATATATTGAGAGGGACTACTGAGTCCATTACTGTGAACCATCTATAATACCACACGCTGTAGCTATGGGCTATACTCGTCATTATCATACCCTATATCTTGTGAAATGTCATATAATCTTTAGGTCTTTAACATCCTGCACCTGTCAAAAGACAGTATTATATTGGATTGTACAATACGGTCTGCGAGGAGCATGCCATGTTAATATATAACAGCTTTAATAATTCTTAGCGATTTAAAGGAACACGGCCTTCAAACCCCCCTCTACCACAAAGCTGGGGGAAACTCAATGGTTTGGTGGGAAGTTGGGTTAGTTTACAAGTGCTTCAGTGAAAGGGGACCCYACAGAGCAGGCTTTATACAGCCAGCGTTATTTCACAGAACACAATCTCTTGGACCACTTGTACCCCCTTCTTGCGCTAAAGAGGAGAGACAGTCGGGGGAAGGGGGAAGAAGAAAGCCCTCATGTGGCTGATTTGATAATGACCGTTCTGTTGGGAGCAGATTGATAGACGCTGTCAGAGAAACATAAGAACTCTCGAGAGCGTTGTCAGGGGCCTGCGCGAGCCGAAAGCCATAAGAGATGTGTGTATCTCCTGCCAAAGGATGTGCACCAGTCCCCATCCACTGCCAGACGGGAAGGGGAGACCCACTCAGGTTGAATGGAGCGAGCCGCTGCTCAGCAGCAGATGTAAGGGTGGATTGTCCCCAGTAGAAATATTAATCCAGAAGGGTTTGAAGATTGTTGTGTCGTTTAAAGCATTTCAATAATTGTCAGAGGTGACATATATATTTTGTTGAAAGGAGGAAGAGGAAGAAACATCTCTCTGGAAGATAAAACAAACACTCCACCCTTGAGACCTCACAGTGTAACACCATCTGAGACTGTTGTTCCTGTGCAACATCTGAAACACACACTGTCTCTTCACACACASAGAGACRGGAGATCAGTTGCTATGGCGGATGGCCTGTCTGTGTCTGTGTGTTACGAGGGCTCCCCTCTCCCACTGTATATCTGCAAGAAGTGAAAACGATATGAGAGGGTGGACACCTGCCTGCGGAGGCACCACATGCTGCATGTAAAACATGTCAGAGAGGAGTGGAGCCCTCCCCTCCCCTCTCCTTCCTTCCATCATCCCTTGCTCTGATCTGCTCTCCTCCTCCACACACTCTGCTTTCTATTAGACAGCACTGTGGCACCTGTAGGGGCTCAGGCAGGGAGGTACAGACACAACCATTTGCAGCTCTGTGAGCGTTTGCCAGAGTGTGATACATTCTCCATTGGTCACGGTCCTCTGTGTAATTCTGTTTTGTTTTGTGCTGGCGAAGAACAAAGAGGAACAGTAAGACAAACAGCCTTTATGAATTTAGTTAAGTGGATGGGTGGATGACACTCCACCCTTCATACGATTGAATCATAGGGCCGCCCTCCATAACAGGAAGACAGCAATCTCTTTCTGCCCCCTTTACCTTTCCATTTCATACTCTGATTATGTCAACAGAGATTGTTTATAGATAAAGGGCTAGTTATTCTGGATTTTAACCATATGTTTATGGGTGGAGAATTCCATGTAATCATTTCCCATAGGATTTTGTTTGTGAGCCATTTCTAGACGTATATATAACATACATCTCAAAACCCACCAATAAACAATGGATCCAAAAATAACAGCAGGAGAGTTTTACTCACAGTTACACTGTATGTACACTATATATACAAAAGTATGTAGACAAGCCTTGAAATTAGTGGATTCTGCTATTGTTGTTGTTGACAGGTGTATMAAATCTAGCACACAGCCATGCAATCTCCATAGACAAACATTGTCAGTAGAACATGCACAGAGCCCTGACCGCAACACCATCGAACACCTTTGGGATGATGAATTGGACGGCCGACTGCGAGCCAGGCCTAATCGCCCAACATCAGTGCCCGACCTCACTAATGGTCTTGTGGCTGAATGGAAGCAAGTTATAGCAGTAAAGGGGGGCACCAACTCTGAGGAGTATTTCTGTCTGTAATAAAGCYCTTTTGTGGTCCTGGCTCCCAAGTGGGTGGGCCTGTGCCCTTTCCAGGCCCACCCATGGCTGCTTCCCTGCCCAGTCATGTGAAACCCATAGATTAGAGCCTAATTTATTTATTTCAATTGACTGATTTCCTTCTTCTAGTAAAATCTTTGAAATTGTTGCATGTTGCGTTTATATTTTTGTTCAGTATATGTATGTATGTAACACTAGAGGAGGATGAGTGTGTAAGGTTAATTTAAGACAATCCCTGCCTCATCCTGTCTGCTGTAAAATATTTAATACAGGAACAGGAGACTGATCCCTCTGACTGGGCCATGGATACGGGAGTCTATACTATCCTGTAACACACTCTCACACTGCACAGTCACATGGCCCATGTTCCTGAACATGATTAAGGTGGCCAATCCAGACTCTCTCACCATTAAAAAGGGATTGGATTTCCTGAGATTTTRACTAATAATAGAACCCAATCCTAATGACAATAGCAGCAGCCCAGGCTGCAAATGGATATGAAGCAGTCCCAGTGCAGTGCAGTGCAGTGCAGCGCAGTGAGAGCAGGGCCACACACTACAGTACTGCTCTGTCCTGTCACGACCCGTGGGAGGCTTCCTGACATTACACCCAGGCACATTATGTCTTTCCTAGGAGATCTTGTGTGGCAGTCATAGGAGGCACACAAGACCATTAAGAGGACTGTGAGAGGCTACAAAAGGAGATACCAGACAGAGATGTAACACTCAGTCGTTTAGAAACTTGATCAGAAAAGTGCTGACTAAGCATAATTTGTGAATAATATTAACGCTGACAGCCTGGAGCAGTTTAAGATAATTAACGTTTGGAATTGGACAGTGTCTTCCTCCTCATTGAACACAGATGTTTTGTTTTGGGGACGGAGAGATGGGACCGGAGTGATAAAAAAAAGAGAGCGGRGCTTCCTGTTTTCCCTGACAGATGCAGTTTGTATCAAACAAACAAACAAGAAAACAAACAGGGAAAAGCCTCCCACTCCCACTCTGTCTCCTCTGACGGATCACACCCTTCTGCAGCCGCCCCGCGGAGCCAGAACCATGCTGCAGACACGGCACTCCAACACTTTCCCTGCAGCAATCAAAACCACCAGGCCCCAGGGCTTAGAGCGAGCTTGGCGTGGACACAACATTACAGCATATAAACAAGCCTGCAGTTCCATATAGAGGCCCTGTAATTGTTATGAGCTGAGCTAAGGAGGATTGCCTCTTTTTTACTGCAGGGTTTTACTACTGTTGTAAGACACAGTGCCCAGATCAGAACTTTATTACACAATGCAGACTTCATAGAATACAAGACATTCTCACCAAAATGCATACAGTACAGAACCCCCCTCCAGCTTCCCCAGCAACACCCCCTCATCTGTAGCCTACTCCACGACTGCAGCTTATGTTTGTCATGAGAGAGGAACTGTCCTTCAGATTTGATCTAAAACCCCTTTCAACTMCCTGCCCTCATCCAACTTTCACACCTGCAACATTAAAAAGAATGTGGGAAATGATATTTGACATTTCAGAGGTTGTATTTCATGACCCTTTAAATGAAGTTAGTGCTCTCAATGTGTAATGTYTGGCACCATTCCCTGAGTTGCTGCTAATTTACACTCCTGGTGCTTGTCAATTGGTGCGTTCACAAATCAGGAGGCATGATTTCAGTTAAAAATAATGAAAATAATGAAAAACAGAATTACATTGTATTCATCACGCCTCTTTGCTGACAACTTTAGATTGACGTCACATATAAATTCCCCAGCCAAGAAGTTATTACTTAAAACTGGTATTTTACATCTTGAATGCCATAACTGACATCATCCAGTCATCAGAGCCTCATGACAACCTCTCTAATGCCATCTACCAGGCGACTAGCAAATATACAGAGACAACCAATGTTCTATCTGTCACTTTGAATGGAAACATGCTCACTTTGTACCACTATAAGACACCACATGAATTAAGTAACGATGTTACGATGTCAGAGTTAGCAGTCTCATGCACCAGGATACAGTAGAACTCCTCTAATAAGCCAGGCGGCTGGACTTGTGTAATGTGTTGGGAGGTTACCACGTAACATAACTCCATTAGATATAAATAGGTGAGAGACAAAAAATATAGGCCTACTAATCATAATTAATGCACTTGGTATAGCTGATGAGCAGAAATTAAGGAGGAAAAAAGGGTATTGAGTAAAAAAAAGAAAAGTTGGACAAAAGCGGATTRTTATTGTTACATTAATTTGGATACAAGAATGGGAATTTTCCTCCTCATTATGGCCAAGCTGCTGGACAAGACTCTGGTTTCTCTCCCCTACCGTGCCCTGGCACTCCCGCAGCATCCCCACGGAGACGGCTTCCTCGCCGTGATGAGCTTTTGACAGGCTTCGAAACGGCCCGCTTAATGCCGTGCCAGCCCAGACGTGGGGCGGCTGGGACGCTGGCAGCTTCTTGGCCCTCTCCGCGCACCATGGGCCTCGGCCCATCTAGACCCTCTTTTCTCTGCTTTTCTTTCTGCAGCCTCATGATTGTTATGCAAAGTTCTCCAAGCAACAGTTGTTGGAGTCCGCTTAGCCACAGATGTAGACAGGGATTTCAGACTGTTTCCCTTCTTGGTGGATTTGTAGACGTAGATCTGGGCTGATTGTTGGTGTTATCTGGACTAAGCAGATTGGGCCCCACATGAGGGACATCCACCACACCTCAGAAGAGCAGGGTCTGGAATTAAACACAATTATGTCAGCTCAGGACTTCAAGTGACAGATGASAGCTGTTCAGTCGGATCCTTTCAGAAATGGTGACACTTGTTGCTTACTTTCGTTATGATGAGGTGTCTTCATAGCCGAGGCCTTGCTGGTGTGCTTGCTTTCCAACTCATACAAACAACACTGACTGTATCATCATGAGAGCAGTTACATGAAAACAGAACATAGTTATTTTCTGCATGTATATTATTATCGTCAACTTGCCAATAAAAACCTTCCTATGTTTATCCAAAGTTTACTGTATGTTGGTGGTCTGTCCAGTGTAAAAAGGTGCGAAACAACAGGTTCCAGGTACCGTAAGGAAGGGCACAAAGTGGTGCTACTGCCATCTTGTGTTAGACTGTGGAAGCTACATACTGTAGGTAACACGTCTGTAGTCCATCTACTGGAGGTAGTTGAAAACGTCATAGTAATTCATTACAGACATGTAATGTTTCTCCCCCCCCATATGTGGTCAGGGATACAGCTACTGTAAGATAAATATTTTTGTTAGGGAAACTAACGTGACTTATTCTTGTAGGCCACAGGAGTGCAGAGCCTGGTATGCTGTATTCCACATTGAACCTCGGTAGGATACAGTTCTGCATGCAATGTGTGACCTGGACATACAGTACAGTAGCCTATATCTTGACATATATCACTCAGAATGCTATGCTGGCAAAGCACTATATTAAAGATATCCAACGCTACTACTCATGGCCATAACTTTTCCATGTCACGATCAGCTTCTATCTAAATAATGTTGATATGGTTAAGTGTTATTTTTGCATAACACATACCACCTTTTCTATTTATCCCTGCCTGTGCAAGGGCCTTCTCTAATGAATCTACACCTTCAGAAAATATTCACATCCCTTGACTTTTTTCACATTTTGTTGTGTTACAGCCTACATTTAAAATTGATTAAATTGAGATTTTGTGTCACTGGCCCATCATTTCAAAGTGGAATTATGTTTTTGGAAATGTTTACAAATTAATACAAAATGAAAAGCTGAAATGTCTTGAGTCCATAAGTATTCAACCCATTATGCCAAGCCTAAATAAGTTCAGGAGTAAAAATKTGCTTAACAAGAAAAGAAAAAAGTTGCATGGAATCACTCAGTGTGCAATAATAGTGGTTAACATGATTTTTGAATGACTACCTCATCTCTGTACCCCACACATACAGTTATCTATAAGGTCCCTCAGTCGAGCAGTGAATTTCAGACACAGAACCACAAAGACCAGGGAGGTTTTCCAATGCCTCACTAAGGGCACCTATTGGTAGAAGGGTTAAAAAAAAAACTTTGAGCATGGTGAAGCTATACACTTTGGATGGTGTATTAATACACCCAGTCACTACAAAGATACAGGCGTCCTTCCTAACTCAGTTGCAGGAGAGGAAGGAAACCGCTCAGGGATGTCACCATGAGGCTAATGGTAAATTTAAAACAGTTATAGAGATATGAGAAAACTGAGGATGGTTCATCAACATTGTAGTTACTCCACAATACTAACCTAATTGACAAAGTGAAAAGAAAGAAGACTGTACAGAATACAAATATAAAAGAATAGAGCTACGCACAAGCAAAATCCTAGAGGAAAGCCTGGTTCAGTCTCCTTTCCAACAGACACTGGGAGACAAATTCACCTTTCAGCAGGACAATAACCTAAAATACAAGACCAAATAAACACTGAAATTGCTTACCATGACAACATTGAATGTTCCTGAATGGCCTAGTTACAGTTTTGACTTAAATCGGCTTGAAATTCTATGGCAAGATTTGAAAATGGCTGTCTAGCAATGATCAACAACCAACTTGACAGAGGTTGAAGAATTTTAAAAAGAATAATGTGCAAATATAGTACAATCCAGGTGTGCAAAGGTCTTAAGAGACTTACCCAGAAAGACTGCCAAAGGTGATTATAACATGTACTTAGTCAGGGGTGTAAATACTTATGTCATTTAGATATTTCTGTATTTCATTTTCAATCAATTTGCAAACATTTCTAAAAACAAGTTTTCACTTTGGCATTATGGAGTATTGTGCGGAGATGGGTGAGCGAAAAATCTATTTAATACATTTTCAATTCAGGCTGTGTAACAACAAAATGTGGAATAAGTCAAGGGGTATGAATACTTTCTGAAGGCACTGAATCACAATATGACAAAGAAAACATACACAACCAAGCCTTTCATTGTCTTCATACAAACCAGACATTAAAATCAACTTCAACTCATGGAAAAGTAAAGGATGGTRTTCATCTAAAAATAGCAGCATTTTGAAGGGGATGTTTACTTCATGCATGATGAGACCCAGTTCCAGACAGCTGTAGTGCATCTCTAATGCAGTGTTTTAATAGGAGTAACACCAGCCAGGGAATTCAGTGATCTTATCTGCATATGGTGTTGATGATGGGGCAGCTGCACACACTTTCAGGACTGTTGAGGCCACGTGCAATGTCTCTTCTGGAAGACATCAGGCATGACATAAACAACCCGCTTCTTTACTGCCGTCTGTCTCACACAACTTTCTCACAAAAAAAACCTGAGACAGAGGCTTGAGAAACCCACTGTTGTCTTGTTAAAGTTATGAGTAACCTGTTCTCATTGGACAGAGCAGACTAGACTAATGAATAGCAGTGGAATAGGGTAAAATAATACTGAATATCTGCACTTACATGTACAACCATGAGGAAACGCAGCAGGATACCAGTTCAATAGCACCCACTCCCTGAAAAGTATATTCTCTGTGTTATCAAAACACTGCCATTTTCTGACATGCTTTGACGTATGTCTTCCATGCATCAGGATTTATTATGAAAACAGATTTCTGGTGAATACCATTGGTTGAAAAAAGCTCTACATCATAAATAGAAAATTAGACTGAAATGTACAATTGATCAACAATACACATATCAAAATACCAATGAATGAAACAAAAAAACCTGGAACACATAATTCAATCTGGTCCCAGTAAGAGGAGGCAGAGCTGGTTGTAATTGGGAAGGGGAAGATAAACTACCATTACAAAGCTGCTGACTGCTGCATTATTTCATATCCTTTTGTGCTCTGAGAAAGAAAAAAAAACATAAGAGGGGAGAGAATGGAAAGAAATTGTATGACCTCAGACTTTGTAAGATGGCAAACGTAGGATAATGCAATCATTTAGCTAAGAATCCAAATTGAGCTTAATGCCAGTCTATACATCACTGTTCACTGTACGGGCGAGCTGGCTGCTCTTTGAACAGGCAGTTTTAAAATCATATGCCATTTTCCCTTCCCAAGTCCAAATTATTCCAGCTCCCCAGAGATGTGTGATTTCGGACACACAGTTGGAGCAAATTACTTGCAGACTAGCTGAGCAGTTTATTAATCTGAGGTAAGAAGTGTGGGATTCACCACAACTATAAGCAACCTCCCAAACGAACAACTTAAAGGCTCTGGCCATAGAACGAATGCTTGGTTCCAGCTCAGACATATCAATGTACTTGTGAGTGATAGCGCAGGCCAGAAACCATGGAGCAAAGCTGTAGGAAAAATGCAACCCCGTAATTGGTAACAGTCTCCACATTTATGTAAGCAAGGTAGACCTAATTAATACCAGTACGAGGAAGATCCTCTCCTGAGCTCGCTGACATATTTATTATTGGACGTCGGAGCAGAGCTTTCTGGAGTCTATCAGACCTGTGTCTAAACACACAGCAGCCAGATGGTGTTTTTTCTATAGCAGCTCCCACCAATGGCTCAGCAGCAATTACCAGGGGTTATCAAGGRGCATCAACCATGGAGCTCAGACAGACCGACAAGAATTCTCCCGCATTTCCCCACTGTGCTCGCCTCAATCACCTCTCTTTCTCCTCATTAAAATTCCTGAATCGTACTAAAGTTAAAATGGGTCTGTATAACAATTAGGGAGGATTGGACTGGAGGTTATGGGAATAGATGTTTGGGAAGAGTTTTTAATGTTGTTGGCACTCCTTATCAGCATTAGTAAAAAATAAAAATAAAAAATCTGAAAAATGGCATGTCAGTCTGCTGCCATTCCATCATACCCTGCCACTCCGGGAAGTAACATGAGCCAAATGCAAGCCAGATGTATTTCAGCCATTGGGCCCGATTCCATCAAGCTGCAATAWTTCACTAGACCGTATATTAATCTTCTAAAGCGTGTCACAGATTTCTCCACTGATAACATCACAGGGTTTAAATGACGGCTGAGTCATAGCTCTCATCAAACCGTGGCAGGGTTAAGAAAACATTCTGCTGGAAAATGTCAGCAGACTGCTCCGTCTTAGACCGCAATTAACCGCTTCCACCTTTATTTTCAGAGCTCACAGAACTTAGGGGTATGATGATTTGTTCCCATTTCAAGAATATGATCAACCAAAATATGGTAAGAACAGATTTTTATTTTCAATAAGAAACACTGTAGAAAAAGATMATWCAAAAAAAAAAATCTTTATATTTCTCACATGCATACGGTCAATACTTTGCAGTCTTTTGAAAATACAACCACCAAGTGAGTCAACAATACCAGACAATACTGTAGCAGCCTCATCACACAACTGATTTTTTACTCTCTGACAACATGGTGAGATAGCATACCTAATGCTCCCTGCAAGAGGCTAACACATCACCCAACGGGAGGCCTAAGGTTCTGTGGCAGCTCTTATAAACTGGACAGGATGCTGACTGGGTGACAACTCAGTGAATCACTGATGGTGAACCAAGACCCACACAATTCACCTCCCTGGATAGACAAGACAGGGACACCCACTGTGCCTTCACAACCACCCGATGCCCATGACCCTTTCCATCTCCTCAGGCAGGCCTCTCGTCTTTGAATTGCCAATCCACTTCCTTCCATAGGCCCTGATGCAGGGCACAGAGACTGTTGTCTCAGAGGTCAGGGGTCACCTGAGTTTCTTTGCTGCGGCCCCCCGGATTAGTCTTCCTCTGAGGAAAGCTGGGCTACGTCGTCATGAACCTCCCTGTAGGCGCCCAGCGGGCCCCCTTCCACAACATAGCTCCCAGTGCTGAACCTCAGCCCCTCAGACAGCTTCTGGGCTGCCAGCTTGGCCTGCAACTCCTGAGGGAAACACACAATACAGGAAAGATGCTGACATTGATAGGGTAATTAACCTGAAAAATGAGCAAGTGCTTAGCAGTAAGCATGAGGCTGCTATACTATACCATGAATGGAAGTAGCATATGGAGTGTTCATCATCAGATGAGCACAGTGTTTTTGTGGTGATAATGGAATAGGTAGGTAGACGTTGCCTCAACACCTATAACACATTTAATTCCCTCATGTAATCTGATCGTACATCTGATCAGGCGTAACTGTTACCTTGAGCAGTGAGCATTTTGGTGTTGTTGGACAGACCTTAATGTTCCTCTGTTGTGTCAGACAGACACAGGGGCCACTCACCTGGTGTTTCCTGGTCTGCTCGAGTAGCAGGTCAGCTGACTGCTCCAGGGTCAGCAGCTGGGCAGGGCTGTAGTGGAGCAGTGGGAGCCTGGCCGCAGTGATGTCGTCAATGTGCTTCCTGTCTCGCTCCCTCCTGGCCTCAACGGAGAGCACTGGTGATGGTAATAAGCCTCCAGGGGATTGGCTGGGTGACAGAGACCCTGACGGGGAGCCATCTGTGTTGTGGGCAAACCTGCAAACATTACAGGAAGAGTTAATATAAGAGTTAGTAGGTGAGAATACTAGTGCATCACCATAACTAAAGGCAGCATCACTGAACTATACAGTATTCTTATATACAACGTGGACTTACTGATTAGGCTTATACTTCTGTCTCTTCATAGCCGGATCCTTCTCAGTCCTCGCCAGGACTTCTATGTAGTGTGGTTTCTTCTGTGGCTGCCTTCCAAGGAAGGGGTTGCCAGTAGCAGATCTGTTGAATGTGTCTTTAGGGGATCCACTCGAGCCAGTTGAGTGGTCAGACAGAGTGACCCTCTGCAAGGCCTCTGCTAGGTCGCTCTCTTTTGTCCTGTCAGAGTCTAGAGAGGCCCCTGCATCACCACCAGCCTGGGCCATCTCCATGGTTTCAGCAGCAGATACTTTGGACACACTGTCTTCTTGCCGCGTGTCAACTGTTTTGCTCTTCTGAACATTAGGTGACAGAGGTGAGACGTCCAATTCTTGGACATTTCCAGGAGCTGTGTCCCCAGCTTGTCTCCTATGTTGGGAAGTTTCTGGTTTATTCTGGCTACCATGTTGTCTTTGTGTCAAAGTCTGCTGGTATTTAGACTGCAGCTCTGTCCTGACAGATGACAGCATATCTTGCTTCATCTCCTCTTCTTCATTTTGGGCAAGAGCAAGGCATAATCTCTCTGCAAAGTCTGAGATCTTCTTCCCTTTGTCTGGAAGGGTCTGTATGAACCTCCTGTTGATAACAACATATCAAATGAGTCTGTCAACAAGAAATAACAAATAACTAACTACTGCTTTCAGCTCAACTTTAAGAAAATGTAGTTGGCAGTGATAGTAAAACAAAGGAATGTCAGGTTCAGTGTAAAACGCATTTCCCTAGTTGAAGTAACATCAGCTAGCCTAGATTGAGGTGGATAGCATATACACACATGCACCAAAACTGTCACCACTGTCTAGCCAACAGCTGGAAGTTTCTAGAAGAATGTAATGTTGTTGTAGCAGCGAATTAATAATTTGAGTTAGCTTCTGTCAGATGAATGATATGAAGTGACTTACTTGTTAGATAATTTACATTGATGAAGTTACTTACTTGTTAGATAATAATTTATCTTGGCGTGACAGTAATTCATCAAGTTCTTCTTTGCTCTTGGTTTTGAGATCCCCCACTTGCCCCTGGCGTTCTGATGGAGCTGCCCACGATGACGAGAACATTGTTAACGTTAGTTAGCTAGTAGCTAACTTTACTAGTAAAAAACCCGCCCAAATAAATTGACCGAATAGCTCAAATTACCCTATAAAAACATGACTTTGTTAGTCCATTAGCGTTACACTTAACGGGATTATGTTGTTCAATAAAATATACTTCCATCTTCAGCTGTCTTAGATTGAACTTGTATTTTGGTAGCTACGTAGCCGGCGCGCTTTCATTGTAAACGGAAGTAGTACGGAAGTACGTTCTCTTCAATATTCTTCTTCTTTTACTTTAGGATTTGGTTGGCGGATCGCATCCAACTTTTAGGTGCATACACCGCCACCTACTGTACTGGTGTGTGAGGCCATTCACGGCCTACCTACATTTAGCCAGGTAGGCCAGTTGAGAACAAGTTCTCATTTACAACTGCGACCTGGCCAAGAATAAAGCAAAGCAGTTCGACACATACAACAACACAGAGTTACACATGGAATAAACAAAACATACAGTCAACAATACAGCTGAAGAAAATATATATACAGTGTGTGCAAATGAGGTAAGAAAAGGGAGGTAAGGCAATAAACAGGCCATGRTGGMGAAGTAATTACAATATACCAATTAGACTCTAGAGTGATTGATGTGCAAAAGATGAATGTGCAAGTAGAGATACAGGGGTGCAAAGGACCAAGATAAATAAATAAATGCAGTATGGGGATGAGGTAGTTGGATGGGCTATGTACAGGTGCAGTGATCTGTGAGCTGCTCACAGTTGGTGCTTAAAGCTAGTGAGGGAGGTAAGAGTCTCCAGCTTCAGTGATTTTTGCAATTCATTCCAGTCATTTGCAACAGAGAACTGGAAGGAAAGGCGGCCAAAGGGGGAATTGGCTTTGGGGGTGAACAGTGAAATATACCTTCTGGAGCGCATGCTACGGGTGGGTGCTGCTATGGTGACCAGTGAGCTGAGATAAGGCGAGGCCTTACCTATCAGAGACTTGTAGATGACCTGAAGCCAGTGGGTTTGGCGACGAGTATGAAGCGAGCCAACGAGAGCGTACAGGTCGCAGTGGTGGGTAGTATATGGGGCTTTGGTGACAAAACGGATGGCACTGTGAACTACTGCATCCAATTTGCTGAGTAGAGTGTTGGCGGCTATTTTGTAAATGACATCGCCGAAGTCGAGGATCGGTAGGATTGTCAGTTTTACGAGGGTATGTTTGGCAGCATGAGTGAAGGATGCTTTGTTGCGAAATAGGAAGCCGATTCTAGATGTAATTTTGGATTGGAGATGCTTAATGTGAGTCTGGAAGGAGAGTTTACAGTCTAACCAGACACCTAGGTATTTGTAGTTGTCCACATATTCTAAGTCAGAACCGTTCAGAGTAGTGATGCTGGGCGGGCGGGCAGGTATGGGCAGTGATCGGTTGAAGAGCATGCATTTGGTTTTACTTTCATTTAAGAGGAGTTGGAGGCCACGGACGGAGAGTTGTATGGCATTGAAGCTCGTCTGGAGGTTAGTTAACAGCGTCCAATGATCATACCATAGAAGTTTGTTACATTTTAGCAATCTATAGTAAGTTACTCCTCCACACRAGCCTTTGTTTGAGTGTTTGAATATTCTATTGGAGCTAGTAGTATGGCATAAACTACATGTTATTTACCTACATTCATGTATTTGCTTACCTTGCAGTAAAATACTTTGAAAGCTGCTTCATATCATATGGCATGTACATAGAGATGAAACGCAGATAATTGATCAGATGGCGCCACCCAGYGTTGAGAAGTAAAGATTACACTGATGCGACCAATGACTTTATAAAACTTGGATTGCTGATGCTTGGCACTCTCCAATAGGAGCATTCCTCCATTTATTTTACCAGGTAAATTGACTGAGAACACATTCACAGCAACAACCTGGGGAATAGTTACAGGGGGATGAATGAGCCAATTGTAAACTGGGGATGATTAGGTGACCAGATTGGGAATTTAGCCAGGGATAACACCCCTACTCTTACAATAAGTGCCATGGGATCTTTAATGACCACAGAGAGTCAGGACACCCATTTAACATCCCAGCCAAAAGATTGCACTCTACACAGGGAAATGTCCCCAATCATTGGGATATTTAGAAARGGTGCCTCCTACTGGCCCTCCAACACCACTTCCAGCAGCATCTGGTCTTTCATCTTGAGACCAAGCAGGATCAACCCTGCTAAATTTCAGAAGCAAGCCAGCAGTGGGATGGAGGGTGGTATACAGCTGCTGCATAGGAATGCTTGGAATTCTAGRACAAAATTACATGTATTTAAGAATTTAATTGTAGTGGGTAATCTAAAAATATGAGTAATCTAAAAATATATATACTTTAAGGAAATGTTTTATATTTTAACGTTTTATGTTTAGCTCACATAATATAAKTTAAAAGTATGCATTACGGTGTCGCTAATAGAATAATTATGGCAAAAACAAATGTAGACATTAATAATTGCATTTCTATAGGTTCCAAAACGATTATTTTAAATGGTGGGGGAGTGCCAAGATTGAGTCATGGTGGCTTCAACACAGTGCCCCCTATAGTCATCTAGTGTATATATAAACCATTGTATGCTACATATAACCTCCTTGAATGCTTCACAAAATGAACAATCAGCCACTGGACAGTGAACATTTTCATGAGTGATTATAAAAACGGTACAATGGCACATTTTCAAAACATACACTGATTTCATTAGTATACACTGGATGTGTATCCTTCAAGAAAAGCACATCATGCTTATCATAACTTCTCATATACACAGTCCTGGCAGTATAACTTCTCATATACACAGTCCTGGCAGTGTAGACAAATTACTTATACCAGTGGCTCAGGGATGGCAATCAGTAGAAATAAAGTTCTTCATTTTGTCAGATAGTTAAATATTATCCAATAGATAAAAAACAACCGATTATCATCACCGTTGTGGAGTATCAGTGATTAAGCTGTTAATGAAGGCACAAAGTATATATATTTTACATATTTTGTACATAATTTGACTAATATTAAAATAATATTGCATCTCATTTATACAGTGCAAACAAAAAATGTCAGAAAAAGATACAGTATAAATATAAACCTTCATACATGATACTCAATTCAGACTTCCATAAACCATACAAGAACATTCACTGTAAACAAAACCAAACATAATTCTTCAAAAGGATACTTTCAAGTATTATTTATAGAACAGTAGACTATTTACACAATATGCAACATTGTCCCTTATACAGTATACTAAATAGCCTTCATAAAAAGTATTTCTTCATGTGATTACTCAATGTTAATCTTTGCTGTTATCTCTATAAGTTTCATGAAAGGTGTGTTGATTTTGGATGGGCTTGATCTTGCTCGAGAACAGGATGGGGCTGAAATGTCCGCCTCTGGACTTGAGGCTGTATCTGTGATTTGAACTGAGGCAGACTCTTCTGTACTGGACTGATCAGGGCTTAGAGGGCCAGACGAAGACAGCGTTGGACTGGTTAGTGTTCCAAAGGATCTTGAGGAGTTGGTTGACAGATACCTACTGTACTCAGGAGGAGWGTACCTCAGTAAACTAGACTCCAGTCTGCTGGGTGGCGGTAGACCTGATCTGAATGTCCTAGACTGTCCTAGGTATTCTGTAGAAGAGGGATGGATTGGGGTTTGTCTGGGTTGGTAATGTGCTGCTGGAGGTTGGACATTAGTTTCAACCTCATACCCCTGTATTTCAGGTCTGTGGAAGTAAAATGAGAAAACAGAATGAGAAACTTAAAAGAGAAACCCAACTAGAGGAAATGAAGCCACATGTATAGTAGAACCAGTGGTTCATACCTGGGGAGGAGATCACAGCCCACTCCTATCTCTCTGGTTTGCACAACTTCCCTTGGCACACTCTGTACAGACATAAAATACTTCAGCTTGTCTTCTAACTCATTATTCTAGGAAGAAGAAAAGAGGAAGGAACAAAGTCAGATCCATGCAAATGAGGTGGATGTGATGTAATCCAATCCAAGTGGACCAGACAGAGACAGATGACGTCACAAAAGGTGCAACACTGAATTTAGAGGTAGAGTAATGTCAAAGCACAACACACAGATTGACAATCTGAAACGTAGGAGAACGCTGGACATGAATGCACCCATAAAGTTAAAGTTTTGAAAACCACACCATACATTCATAATGGTTCAAGAAGTGGACAGTACATAGTGTGGTGGCAGTCCAGTCTCACCTCACACTCCACAATAGCAATTCTGTCCAGAAGCTCTGAGATGAACATGTCCTTCTGTGCCAATTTAGCTCGTAATGATTCAACCTTTACATTTTCCAGATGAAAAAAAGAAACAAATGTTGCATATCAGTATAACATTTATATGTCAGTGTACTCATGTTTCCATTGAGAAAGAGAATTTTCTTAGTCATTCACCTCCTCTATCATGCCTTTGACCTTCCTCTGCTGACAGAACACCATGTCATTCAGGTGTTTGATTCTCTCACGGAGCTCCCCTGCCTCCTCTTCCAACTTTTGAGAACTGTAATAATGAATTATAGTGTTATCACTTCAGTATATAATTACAATGGGATGGAACATATAAAATGCCATTTTTGTTTTGGCATTTGTACCTCTTTGCTACAGTTGCATCTGTTTTGTATGTCACCTCCATCGAGCGTAGACGCTGTTCACATTCCTGCAGTTTTTTCTGAAGATGGCCCCTTTCCTGCAAAAAAGACTATTATAGTATTCTTGCCCAAAGGACTTGACATATTACACCTACAGTAAATACTATAGATATAAAGCTAATGTTGCATGCATTATTGCATGCGTTATTCTGGGTCTTACCTGTCCCATACAGTCCAGCAGGCGCTCCACCTCACTGATCCTCTGGTCCCTTTCAGCAATCTTGGCCTCCGCAATCTTAGCATTCTTCTCTGCCTCCTCTAATCGCCTAATATACTCGTCAATTTGGGCCTAGTTGAAATATATTGATGGTAAACAAAATATATTAAAAGCTTTAAGGCAGAGAACATACAATTTAATCTAGGCTCATTATCATATCAACACTTGGAAGTTAGACTACTCTACATTTAACAGTACCATAGTGAGTTACTTCTACCACTAGAGGGAGACTCATACCACTTGTATGAGCAGAGTGAAACTGGAACCTTTTATAGTGTTTACATCACAGGAAGTTGGTGGCACTTTCATTGGAGAGAACATGGTAATGGTGGGAGCCGAATCAATGGAATGGTATCAAACACATGGTTTCCCTTCCATTTGCTCCATTCCGGACATTATTATGAGCTGTTCTTCCCTCAGCAGCCTCCTGTGGTCTACATATACACTTTTCATTAACATGTAGGATRGTGAAAACATCACCGGCCTTGCTTTTCACATGATTAATCAATCACCRCCCTTTCTCTTCAGGCAGGGGCTTGGTGAAGTGATATCAGAAGGAGACTCAGCAGTACCTGTAGCTTCTCTATCTCCTCTCTGTGTTTCCTCTGCTCCTCCTGAAGTCTCTCCTCATACTGTCTCTGTAGCCTCGCTGTCACCTCCTGCACTGCATGGCTGTTGGCCTCCTGAGACGATTCCACCTGGACAACACAAGCACACATCAGTCAATTTCATACAACAATGTGACGATTCAAAGACTTGCTAAAGATAATGTAGAAATGTCTATTGATTCTGTATTTTTCTAGTGAGTCCGGCATGAATGTTAATAGTTAAAATCTGGAGGACTGGTTCTTTGAGCTTGAACTGTCTGTCAATAACCTGTTATTCATCATCACATAGAATTGAAGTTGAGTGTTCAGCGGTCAGAGCAGACAAACCAGGTCAGAGAAGGCAATCAGTCAAAGGATCGGGGGAGTCACATCGAACGTTGAATGAAATAACCAGAGCGTGAAGTGTGTGAAATCAAGCAGGGCATTCTGAGACTGAAGTAGAGGGAAATGAATTGAACAGAGTAAGCCAGAGAGATATTAATCATATTGCAAGCAAAACATTTTAGCAGCCTCCCTCTTGACAGTGGAGAGAACATTTTTATGTTTTAGAGTTAATTTCATGCAATTCTACGCATTTTGCAATGGAGCRTACAGAAAATGTTGCAGTTTTAAAGCAAGTTTACTGCAATTCTTCACATTTTGTCAGGACTGGGATTTTGTAATTTTACAACTAATTTCATGCAATTCTACTAATATTAAATATTTGCAGGTTTTAATGATACTTGAGTGAGACTGACTAATGAAATCAATGGGGCCCCCGGCCAGTAATTCAAACATGATTACAATATGCCATATGCCATTTGTTCTTAACTGACTTGCCTAGTTAAATAACATCTAGTACACGGACGTCACGCGACTCTTGGCGGCAGTAAGAACGCCATCAGCATTCAACATAGCCTAGATATAGGTGTTTATTAATTCTAAACAAAATAACTTTTGGGAGTTTTCATACGCTTACAATTATGTTTTGATTCTTACTTGAACAGACGCTAAGATTATATTTGGTTTTGATCTTTGCAAAATAACTATTTTGGATGCAGCAGTTGTTAGCTGGAATGATATATGCTGTAGCAAAAGCTAGCCAAAGATATAGCCAAAAWGTGTTTTAAGTATAATGCAGTTGATATGCGATGATGACACAAACATTACATTAAGCAGTGCATTCATACGAGCCTTACAATCCAATTATAATCCAAAAGTAGTGTGAAATGCACTCATTAGCAACATGTAAATATAGGCTTTTTTTGTTGGCTCCCTCTTGTTCTGCCACCAATTTGCACCCATCGTCCTCGTGCAGCAATGTTTGCCAACACAGAAAAGGGTCTATAGCTCCGCATTGACATGATTGGTTGGCGGAAGGTCCTGTATAAACACAAACTCACTTCCATGACAACTTCCTTCACAACAGCGCTGCTCTGAGAAGCAAGAAGTGTGAATGCACTGACTGCTGCAGATGCCTAATCACCCAAAATTCTGCATGTTCAATGCAGACGGCCATGCAACTTTGTCATGGATTTAACACATCCTCTGGACTTTACATCAAAAGAAAGAGAAGAACGATAACTTTAAAATTATGAATTTAATAGTTAGATGCGCTGAAATGAAAGCAACTTTTGAAAATGAACACTCGGATTATTGTGATATGTCTGATATCGCAAATTGATATGTCTGATATCGCAAATTGTTGATTTTTAATCCGAGGCTATTGACACACTTGTTGAATTATGCAACAGAACGTGACAACAACAGTCATTAATTAGGCAGTCTAGACAGCACAGGTAACTGCAGGTAGGCCTAGACAGAGCAAGTGTTTGGTGGTTGCAGCCCCGTTCCACCAATTTATGCAAGGGAATAATCAACAAGGGGCGATGTGTTCTATGGAAAATAATCAAAGAAGTGGAAGGTGTGTTCCACCACTCTAGGATATTCCAGAGTTGCATTATTTTCCAGAGAATGCATAGAGACCCAAATTGATTATCCCTTTTATACCATGGCTATTGCCGCTAGAAATGTGTTCAACATCCACTGTAGCTAGCACGTTTACTAGATAGCTACAGTAGTTGCCTTGGTAATCAAACAAAACAGAGTTGTTAGTTTAGCCACAGATATAACARTGAGATAAGTTATTCAAATCTTTGGTTTAGCTAACCAAACCATCACAACCAGCTCAAACATAGAACATGTAAGAATGAACTATASCCATTGAATTTTACCACGCTGATATACCATGCTTTATAGGAAAATAATACACGATCTAGAATGCCGTTCAAGTCAATCAGAAACGATTATTCAACAATGCCACTTCTCAAGTGTTTTCAATTGTATTGTAGATAAATATGCTCCCTTTAAAAACGGATAATTAAAAATAGGTCTTGCCCTTGGTTCAGTCCAGAACTATCTGAAGTCATACACAACATAGATGCTGCCTGGGCCAAAGCTAGATTCACAGACTCGGGCACAGACTGCCAGTCTTTCAGGGGGATTGAGACATCTGTGTGTAAAACTTATGGGCAGGTGGGACGCTCCCACCTGGCCAACATCCGKTGGAATTGCAGAGCGCCAAATTCAAAATACAGAAATAGTCAAATTAAACATTCATAAAAATACAAGTGTTATACATCGGCTTAAATATGAACTTCTTGTTAATCCAGCTGCTGTGTCAGATTTCAAAAAGGCTTCACGGTGAAAGCATACCATGCGATTATCCGAGGACAGCGCCCCGCTTACAAAAGCATACAAACATTTTCAAGCCAAGTAGAGGAGTCACGAAAGTCAGAAATAGCGATAAAATTAATTACATCCCTTTGATGATCTTCATATGGTTGCAGTCAAAAGAGTCCCTGTTACACAATAAATGTTAGTTTTGGTCGATAAAGTCCCTCTTTATGTCCCAAAAACTCAGTTTTGTTGGCGCGTTTTGTTCAGTAATCCACTGGCTCAAAGGCGGTCACGACATGCAGACGAATACATCCTAATAGTACCGGTAAAGTTCGTCGAAACATGTCAAACGATGTTTATAATTATTCCTCAGGTTGTCTATTGTCTAAATAATCGATAATATTTCAACCGAACAATAGCATATTCAATAAAAAGGAAAAACAACAAATGGCGCGCAAACCAGCTCTGCTTCATTCTGCATGCCACTTACAATATGGCCTCATTCTTCCTCATTTTTCAGAATACAAGACTCAAACAATGTCTAAAGACTGTTGACATCTAGTGGAAGCCATAGGAACTGCAATCTGGGTCCTCACCATTTAGATACTGTATAGGAATTCAATAGAAAAGTACCCACATCAAAAATATCCCACTTCCTGGATGGATTTTACTCAGGTTTTTGCCTGCCATATCAGTTCTGTTATACTCACAGACATTATTTTAACAGTCATCAAAAAGAAAGGAGTACCAAGGCACTCTTCATATAATTAATTAAAATGCCTTTATTAGTATGGCATGTTCAATAGAAACAAAGTTTTAAAACTACAGTCAAACCAGGGACTGTAGTGACACCTCTTGCACTGAGATGCAGTGCCTTAGACCGCTGCGCCACTCGGGAGCCAAATAGTGTGTTCCCTGACTGGGAATCGAACAACGGCCGCGGCGGTGAGAGCATCGAATCCTAACCACTAGACTAGACCATCCATCTAATTGATTTTTAAAAATTCAGAAAGTTTTGAGTATCTTCATCCATTGTCCAACTTTTGCATTTATTGAAATTGTTTTTCTAACCTTTTAACAATTGTGATGACCGTTGCTACTTCATGGAACTCGTTCAGGGTGAGATTATAAATCCTGTGATCACTAATGAGTAGAGTAAACTGTGCCCCATAAACAAAAAGCAAACACTTACCAGGCCTGTGCCATCCACTGTGTGGTGCTGGTGTGCTGTGTTTACAGTAGTACTTTACCTTCAGTTTGAGTGTGCAGTTCTCAGCCTGGGCAAGTTCCAGCTGCCTCTCCCTCTCCTTCAGCCTCTCCTCGGCCTGCTGAAAGGAGCTTCTCAGACTCTTCATCTCATCCCGGGAGTCCACACGATTGTGACAGCTCTCTAGTAGAGATTTCTACAAAAGAAGCTAGTTCTTTAATTCCTCAAACCAACCCTGGACATTATTGCATGCAGCAATCATGAGCAGAAAGATTGACTCATACACTGAAACTAGGATTAACAGCTTAGAGCTACTTTATAAAACAAACATGTATAATGAACCAGACAGGATATCCTTCACTCTCCACAGATCAGTAGAAGAAAGAAGTATAGTGCTGCACATCTCTGTTTGAGAGGATTAAGACTTTCCATGGGGGGGTTATGAACTGGTTCAATCAATGTTGTTTCCACATAATTTCAACCCCAAAATTCTATGTGATGACGTTGAATCAAAGTGGAAAACTGATTGGATTTGCAAAAAGCCATCAACTTAAGGTAATTTCATTCTTTTTTTTGCCAACTTTTAACTTAAATCCAATGACATTTTTGGTTGATTTCACATTGAATTCACAAATGTAAATCAAAACTAGACATTGAACTGTCTGTGCCCAGTGGAATGGCCGTGACGAGACAGTAACAGGCCTGTTTGACCATCGTTGATCCTGTACCTGGAGGTCAATGTTGGCAGATATAAGGGAGCTGTTCATCTGGTCGAAGCTGTCCATGGCTGCAGTCCGAACCCTCACCTCTTTCTCCAGAGTCTTTCTCTGGGAGTTGGCAGTCTGKAGAGACACATAGCACACCCAATTCTCAGATTTTGTATCCATTTTGTGTTTATAAGAAATTGAAAGAGAAAGGATTTCCAGCTGTTAGCTGTCTTATTAGTCATGTGTGCCTTCATGTATTGTCTTACCCTGATGTCTTGTGATAGTTTCTGCATCGACTGTTGCATTCCTCCAACCTGGCCGTACATCCGCTCTCTGACCTTCTCCAGGGAATCTCTCACCTGTGCAGCACAGAGATAACACACGATTGAAGTAATCCATCCTTATTGCTTAATTAGCAAATCCATAATGTTGTCCATGTTACATAATCCTGGTGTTAGCTCTTGGATACCCTGCAGGCCTGTCAGGTGTACTGTACTGTAGGCCTCTGCACTGTTTACACTCCTAAACTTGGATCAGCCTCATCGTTATCTTCTCCATCTCCACTCACCTCCCTGATGTACCTCATCTCATCCCTCAGGTGATTGACAGACCACTCGCACGCCATCACTTCCTGCTGTCTGTCCGAGCCTGTCCTCTGCAACACACCGTACACCTTGGGCCCGCGCTGCCGCTGCAGCGATGTCTCTAGCTCCCCATTGGTCGCTGCTCTGAGCTGCTGAGGGAGACAGGATCAACCCGGTCAGGTTTCTATCTAGGCACATTTTCTACCAGCCTGTAGATGTGTGTGTGTATGTGTCCGCCTCTATGTGAGTGTTTGTGCGTTTGCATACTTGCGCATGCCCAGGTATTTCGAGCATTGCTGCTGAGCACTTGAATCTGGAGGTTGGGAAGCAGGGATGGAAATAGGGTGCAGTGAGGGTGTCATGTTTCTGCAACCCAGTACATGAGCTCCCGCTGTCTCCCTGCTATTGTTCCTCTCCAACAGGGCTCTCAAGGAGCACAGGTGCACACTGACACMRGTCCTTTGTAGCTCAGCAGTATCAGGAAGTGGCTCTAGTACCTTTATGTTATCTTACAGTAACATACAGTATGAGAGGAATCCACTGAGTGACACAGATACAGAATMTTATCAAAGTCTCACAATAAATAAGTCTTACTGTGTGAAGAAGCAATATGTTTCCATTGTTATGATCAGACAGGCAGCCAGCCTGCATTTAAGTCTGTTATCTACCCTACATTATTCAACGATAGAGGAGCCAAAACAATGGCCTGTCCTACTATGCCACAGACTCCAGTATAAACCATAGAAGGTGAATCTGTTTGCCTTTGACGATAAATCCAGGACACTCAAATTAGTATGATAGACCAGGTTGTGCACACAGGTCCATGTGACCTCTGTTTCAACCAGAGGCAGAGGGTTGTACCCAATACTACATATCGACATAATCAATGCTTGGAATGATCTGAGGATAGGTTATATCAAGGATAGTACAAAAGGTTCTAAATGTTCTTGTTTATATACAGTGCATAGCTTGCATATTTGTGTTTCACACGCCAATAGCAGAGTTGACCACAAATTCAGGAAGTTACTTCTCATTTTCTCACCATAACATTCTGTAACTTTCCCTTTCAAAAGCCWCTATGTGGAAAACCATGGTAGCTTTTTATGTTGTRTTTGTGGTAGTTYACCTGTACAGGTGACTCACTGCCAGCTGGCCTCTCTCTCTGAATGAGTCTGTTCTTCTTCCATGTTCCATTGACAACCTTCTCCTCTTGCTGAGAAGACAAACAGAAACAAATGAACTGTGTGCTCACAATATCTGGAGATATTTCACAACCCTGTAACCTGATTATTACTGAATGCTTGGAATTCCTGTTTTTTTAAAGCCACATATTTAGTTTGCAAATTATGTGCTTCAATGTACACAACGCATTCCCCTCTTTCAGATAATGATATGGGCCAAGGGTACAGTTTAAATGCATGGATCATGTACCTGTTCTCATCAAACTGTTGATGACAGATTACCATCTTTGTTGAACATAGTCTACTGTAGTTTTGATCACTGGGAATAGTCATTATACTCTTTTCTAGACCACATCTTAGTCATAACCCATACATTTTTTTTAAATACGGGTTTGGACTACTGCAATGCTTTGTGGGGAAAGAGCTAGGAGAAGCCTAGTTTCTGAACCTGTGAAAAAAGGGGCCTAGCCCTAAGAAGAAGCACTTAATGACAGACTTCATGTAATGACTTTCATCGGTGGAAGGAGAGGAGGACCAATGCGCAGCGTGGTACATATCCATATTTATTTGAATACTTTTTCAAATTTGAACAAAACAATAAACAGACGAAAACCAACGAAGCTACAGTCCCGAACTCGTGAACACAGACAAACCAGGAACACACGAACAGGAACAATCACCCACAAAACCCAACACAAAACAGGCTACCTAAATATGGTTCCCAATCAGAGACAATGACTAACACCTGCATCTGGTTGAGAACCATATCAGGCCAAACACAGAAATAGAAAAACATAGATAAACAAACATAGACTGCCCACCCCAACTCACGCCCTGACCATACTAAATAAAGACAAAAACAAAGGAAATAAAGGTCAGAACGTGACAGTACCCACGCCGCCCCAAGGTGCGGACTCCGGCCGCAAAACCTGAACCTATAGGGGAGGGTCTGGGTGGGCATCTGTCCGCGGTGGCGGCTCTGGCGCAGGACGTGGACCCCACTCCACCATAGTCTTTGTCCGCTTTAGTGTCCTCCTAGGAACGGCGACCCTCGCCGCCGACCTAGGATTGGCAACCCTACTAAATGACCCCACTGGACTGAGGGGCGCCTCTGGACTGAGGGGCAGCTCCGGAACTGAGGCGCAGCCCCGGACTGAGGGTCAGCTCCGGACTGAGGGGAAACTCCGGCTGAGGGGAAACTCCGGACTGAGGGGCAATCCCAGGACTGATGGGCAGCTCCTGACTGGCGGGCGGCTCTGGCAGCTCTTGACTGCGGGCGGCTCTGGCAGCTCCTGCTGGAGGGTGGCTCTGGCACCTCCTGACTGGCGGGCGGCTCTGGCAGCTCCTGACTGGCGGGCGGCTCTGGCAAGCTCCTGACTGGGGGCGGCTCTGGCAGCTCCTGACTGGCGGGCGGCTCTGGCAGCTCCTGACTGATGGGCGGCTCTAGCGGCTCAGGACAGGTGGGCAGCTCAGACGGCGCTGGACAGACGGCAGCTCAGACGGCGCTGGCAGACAGGCAGCTCAGACGGCGCTGGACAGACGGCAGCTCAGACGGCGCTGGGCAGACAGGCAGCTCAGACGGCGCTGGGCAGAGGGGCAGCTCAGATGGCGCTGGGCAGACGGCGCGTCAGATGGCGCTGGGCAGACGGGCAGCTCAGATGGCGCTGGGCAGACGGGCAGCTCAGATGGCGCTGGGCAGACGGGCAGCTCAGGTGGCGCTGGGCAGGACGGGGTAGGACCCTGGCGGCGCTGGACAGATGGAAGACACAGGTGGTGCTGGACAGACGGGAGCACCTGTAGTGAGGAGACAGAGAGACAGCCTGGTGCGGGGAGCTGCCACCGGAGGGCTGGTGCGTGGAGGTGGCACCGGATAGACCGGACCATGGAGGCACACTGTAGGTCTTGAGCACCAAACCTGCCCAACCCTACCTGGCTGAATGCTCCCCGTAGCCAAGCCAGTGCGGCGAGGTGGAATAGGCCGCACTGGGCTGTGCTGGCGAACCGGGACACCATGCGTAGGCGCGGGTGCCATGTACCGCCGGCCGAGGAGAATGCACTGGAGACCAGATGCGTTGAGCCGGCTTCATGGCACCTGGCTCGATGCCCACTCTAGCCCGGCCGATATGAGGTGCTGCTACGTCCCGCACCCGAGCCGCGCGCATGAATGAGGCCCACCCGGACCCTCCCCTTTAGATTAGGTTTTTGCGGCCGGAGTCCGCACCTTTGTGGGGGGGTACTGTCACGCCTGACCTGAGTATTCTTTGTTTTCTTTAAATATTTTGTAGATTTATGGGGTTGTGTTCATTCTAGTGTTTATATAAGTCTATGGTTGCCTAGATTGGTTCTCAATTAGAGACAGGTGTTTATCGTTGTCTCTGATTGGGAACCATATTTAGGCAGCCATGTTCTTTGGGTATTTTGTGGGTGATTGTTTCCTGTGTAAGTGTTTGTGCTACACGGGACTGTTTCGGTTTGTTCACGTTTATTGTTTTTGTATTTGTGTTCATGTTCAGTTTTTCCCTATTAAACCATGGACACCTACTACGCTGCGTATTGGTCCGATCCTTGCTACACCTCTTCAGAGGAAGAAGAGGAAGACAGCGGTTACACTTCAACAACACAGGGGATGGTAATTGATATACAGTACCAATCAAAAGTTTGGACAGAGCCTACTCTTTCAAAGCTTTTTCTTTATTTTACTTTCTTCTACGTTGTAAAATAATAGTGAAGACATCAAAACTATGAATAATACATATGGTTCATGTAGTAACCAAAAGTGTTTTAATAAATAAATATATTTGAGATTTTTCAAAGTAGCCACCCTTTGCCTTGATGACAGCTTTGCACACTCTTCTTTTCTCCCCACCGTCATGAGGTTGCTTTTCACACAGTCTTGGGGGAGTTGCCACATATACTGGAGCACTTGTTGGCTGCTTTTCCTTCACTCTGTGGCCCAACTCATCCCAACATCTCAATTGGGTTGAGGTCGGGTAATTGTGGAGGCCAGGTCATCTGATGCAGCACTCCTTCACTCTCCTTCTTGGTCAAATAGCCCTTAACACCTGGAGGTATGTTTGGGGCCATTGTCCTCTTGAAAAAAAATGATAGTCAAACTAAGCTCAAACCAGATGGGATGGTGTATCACTGCAGAATGCTGTGGTAGCCATGCTGGTTAAGTGTGCCTTGAATTCTAATAAATCACAGACAGTGTTACCAGCAAAGCACCCCACACCATCACACCTCTCCTCCATGCTTCATGGTGGGAACCACACATGCGGAGATATCCAATCACCTACTCTGCGTCTCACAAAGAAACGGTGGTTGGAACCAAAATTTCAAATTTGGACTCGACCAAAGAACAGATTTACGCCGGTCTTTGTCCATTGCTCATGTTTCTTGCCCAAGGAAGTCACTTCTTCTTATTGGTGTCCTTTAGTAGTGGTTTCTTTGCAGCATATTTGACCAGTGAAGGCCTGATTCACACAGTCTCATCTGAACAGTTGATGTTGAGATGTGTCTGTTACTTTAACTCTGTGAAGCATTTATTTGGGCTGCAATCTGAGGTTCAGTTAACTCTAATGAACTTATCCTCTGCAGCAGAGGTAACTCTGGGTCTTCCATTCCTTTGGCAGTCCTCATGAGAKCCAGTTTCATCATAGCGCTTGATTGTTTTTGCGACTGCACTTAAAGAAACCTTCAAWGTTCTTGAAATGTTCCGGATTGACTGACCTTCATGTCTTAAAGTAATGATGAACTTTCGTTTCTCTTTGCTTATTTGATCTGTTTTTGCCATAATATGGACTTGGTCTTTTTATCAAATAGGGCTATCTTCTGTATACCACCCCTACCTTGTCACAACACAACTTATTGGCTCAAACGCATTAAGAAGGAAAGAAATCACCTGAAATGCAGGTGACTASCTCATGAAGCTGGTTGAGAGAATGCTAAGAGTGTGCAAAGCTGTCACCAAGGCAAAGGGTGGCTACTTGGAAGAATCTCAAATATCAAATATATTTTGATATGTTTAACACTTTTTTGGTTACTACATGATTCCATATGTGTTATTTCATAGTTTTGATGTCTTCACTATTATTCTACAATGTAGAAAATAGTACAAATAAAGGAAAACCCTGGAATAAGTAGGTGTGTCCAAACTTTTTACTGGTACTGTATATTTTGGACAACAACTAAAAAGCTCTTGTTTCTTAGAAGAGAAAAGAGAAGCTTCCMTACTAAACAAATATTAGCTCAGAGGAATTTCAGCCAAGACCTCTGCTCTGCAGCCCATCCAGCCAGAGAGAGAAGGCGTCCTTCGCTCATCCAGCAGAGATAAGAGATGGGGAATAATGACGCCACTGTTGTTTCATGGCCTCCTGAGCTGGACGTTGCTTCACATTTCCACACCAGATAATCCACAGAGAGAGAGCAGGCTGACATTATGAGGGGCTCCAAATAGGGAATGTGAATTCCAACAGATGGGAGAGAAGAATGGCCGTCATTGTGCTTTATGGCCGGTACTGTACACACCCTCTGAAAGAACTTCATATGTCAGCCTCTATTGCGTTTGAAATATTACAATATAGGTGTTTCAGCATGTTTGCGGAGGGGGTGTTTATTCCAGTTTTGTTCCAGTTTTTTCCTGGATTCTTTGAAGCTGAATTGTAACAGAAACTGATTTTTCTTCTATCCAGTCAGATAAGGGGCTGTGAAAACAGTTTTAATGTCCTGCCAAAGGAATGTGACCCTCACTGAACTGACAGTGTTATTTATTCATGGAAAAACCAGATGAGAGAGGCCTAGTCTGAAGAACTCAAAATCAAAAGCAATGGGCAGAATTCTACACTCTTCGGCTGTCCCCATAGGAATAACCCTTTTTGGTTCCAGGTAGAACTCTTGGGTTCCATGTCGAACCCTCTGTGGAAAGGGTTTTACATGGAACCCAAAAGGGTTCTACCTGGAACCAAAAGGTTTCTACCTGGAACCAAAAAGGGTTCTTCAAAGGGTTCTCCTATTGAGACAGGAGGGGTGTTAAGAATATTCCAGTTTAGGTCACCTAACAGTACAAACTCTGAAGATAAATGGGGGGCAATTCATTCACATATGGTGTCCAGGGCACAGCTGGGGGCTGAGGGGGGTCTATAACAAGTGGCAACAGTGAGAGACTTATTTCTGAAGGCTAGGAGTTATATTAAAGTAGAAACGCTCTAAACTGTTTGGGCACAGAACCTGGATACCATGACAGGAAACTCTGCAGGCTGTCTCTGCAGTAGATTGCAACTCCACCCCCTTTGGCAGTTCTATCTTGGCAGAAAATGTTGTAGTTGGTGTCACGTTTTCTTCCATAGGTGAAGGAGAGGACCTAAATGCAGCGCGGCTGTGTTCAACATGTTTAATAGACGAATAAACGGTAACACTACTACAAGTAACAAAATAACAAATGTGAAAACCGAGACAGCACTATCTGGTGCAGACAAAACACAGAGACAGGAAACAATCACCCACAAAAATCCCAACACAAAAACAAGCCTCCTATATATGATTCTCAATCAGGGACAACGATTGACAGCTGCATCTGATTGAGAACCATATTAGGCTGGACACAGAAACAGACAAACTAGACACACAACATAGAATTCCCACCCAGCTCACGTCTCTGACCAACACTAAACAAGCAAACACATAAGAACTCTGGTCAGGACGTTACAGTACCGCCCTCCTGAGGTGCGGACTCCGAACGCACCCCTAAAACTCAAGGGAGAGGGTCTGGGTGGGCATCTGTCCGTCCGGTGGCGGCTCCGGCGCAGGAGAGGACACCACTCCACCATTGTCTTTGTCCCCTCCTTAGCGTCCTTTGAGTGGCGACCCTCGCCCCCGACCCTGGTCTAGGAACCTTCACAAAGGTCCCCCTAGATAGAGGAGACAGCTCAGGACAGAGAGGTAGCTCAGGGACAGAGAGGTAGCTCAGGACAGAGAGGTAGCTCAGGACAGAGGGGCAGCTCCGGACTAGTGGCAGCTCCGGACTGAGTGCAGCTCGGACGAGTGGCAGCTTCATGACTGAGTGGCAGCTCATGACTGAAAGGCAGCTCATGACTGAAGGGCAGCTCATGACTGAAGGGCAGCTCATGACTGAGGGCAGCATGACTGTCTAAAGGGCAGCTCATGAACTCTGAATGGCAGCTCATGACTGAAGGCAGCTCATGACTGGAGGGCAGCTCATGACTGGAGGCCAGCTCCATGACTGGAAGGCAGCTGATGACTGGAGGCAGCTCATGTGGGTCAGCTAAGACTGAGGGCAGCTCATGACTGGAGCAGCTCATGACTGGAGGGCAGCTCATGACTGGCTGGCGGCTCTGGCAGCTCCTGAACTGCACGGACGGCTCTTGCGGCTTCCTGACTGACGGACGGCTCTAACGGCTCGGACAGTAACGGCGGCCTAATGCTCGGGACAGACGGATGCTCAGACGGCCTGGGCAGACGCGGATGGCTCAGACGGCACTGGGCAGGACGGATGGCTCAGACGGCACTTGGGCAGACGGATGGCTCAGACGGCACTATCGATGGGCAGAGGACTCGGCTCAGATGGCACTGGGCAGACGGATGGCTCAGACGGCACTGGGCAGACGGAATGGCTCAGGAACCCGTGACTGGGCAGACGGATGGTCAGAAGGCACTGGGCAACGGATGGCTCAGACGGCACTGGGCAGGACGGATGGCTCAGACGGCACTGTGGCGCAGACGGATAGCTCAGGACGGCGCTGGCAGGGCAGGGCAGCTCAACGGCGCTGGCAGACGAGCAGTGCAGGCAGGCGTTGAGCAGAGACGGCCGACTCTGACTGCTGAGGCGCACAGTAGGGCCTGGTGGTCGGTACCGGAACTGGAGGTACTGGTTGGAGACACGCACACATAGGGAGAGTGCGTGGAGAAGGAACAGTGCGTACAGGGTCTGGAGACGCACAGGAGGCTTGGTGCGGGTGCCGGAACTGAGGTACTGGGCTGGAGACTACGCACCAACAGGAGGAGTGCGTGGAGGAGGAACAGGGCTCTGGAGACGCACTGGAAGCCTGGTGCGTGTGGACGTTTGGTACTGGGCTGGGGCGGGAAGGTGGCGCCGGATTACCGGACCGTGCAGGCGTACTGCTCCCTTGAGCACCGAGCCTGCCCAACCTTACCTGGTTGAATGCTCCCCGTAGCCCGTCCAGTGCGGGGAGGTGGAATAACCCGCACTGGGGCTGTGTTGGCGAACCGGGGACACCATTCGTAAGGCTGGTGCCATGTACAACCGGCCCGAGGAGACGTACTGGAGCCAGATATGTTGAGCCGGCTTTCATGGCACTTGGCTCAATGCTCACTCTAGCCCGGCTAGTGCGGGGAGTGAAATAACTCGCACCGGGCTACGCACACGTACAGGAGACTCCGGGCGCTCTTCCGCACAACACGGTGTCTGCCCGTACTCTCGCTCTCCACGGTAAGCCCGGGAAGTTGGCGCAGTCTCCTACCTGACTTCGCCACACTCTCCTTTAGCCCCCCCCCCCCCCAAAGAATCTTTTGGTGAGCCTCTCGGGCTTCCAGCCGCTCTGCCTTGCTAGCGCCTCATAATGCCGCCTCTCCGCTTTTGCTGCCTCCAGCTCCGCTTTGGGGCGGCGACACTCCTCGGCTCTGCTAAGGGTCCTTTCCGTCCAGATTTCCTCCATGTCCATTCCTCCTGGTACCCGCTGCTGCTGTCGCTGCTGCCCGTTTCCACGCTCTTGGTCCGAGTTTGGTGGGTGTATTCTGTCACGGTTTTTCTTCCATAGGTGAAGGAGAGGACCTAAATGCAGCGCGGCTAGTGTTTCAACATGTTTAATAGACGAATAAACGTAACACTACTACAAGTACAAAATAACAAATGTGAAAACCGAGACAGCCCTATCTGGTGCAGACAAACACAGAAGACAGGAAACAATCACCCACAAATCCCAACACAAAACAAGCCTTCCCTATATATGATTCTCAATCAGGGACAACGATTGACAGCTGCCTCTGATTGAGAACCATATTAGGCTGGACACAGAAACAGACAAACTAGACACACAACATAGAATTCCCACCCAGCTCACGTCCTGACCAACACTAAACAAGCAAAACACATAAGAACTCTGGTCAGGACGTTACAGTTGGGATGGAAATGTCAGAATCTTTGGTGGCCTTCCTAAGCCAGGATTCAGACACGGCTAGGACATCAGGGTTGCCGGAGTGTGCTAAAGCAGTGAATAAAACAAACTTAGGGAGGAGGCTTCTGATGTTAAAACTTCTTAGGGATAGCCCCCTTTTTTTACATTTTCACCTAAAATGACATACCCAAATCTAACTGCCTGTAGCTCAGGCCCTAAAGCAAGGATATGCATATTCTTGGTACCATTTGAAAGGAAACTTTGAAGTTTGTTGGGTGTGAATTGAATGTAGGAGAATATAACACAATAGATCTGGTAGATGAAAATACAAAGACAAAAACAACAGTTTTTTTTGTTTTTTTCTACCACCATCTTTGAAATGCTACAGAAAGGTCCCACATCTAGCCACCACTCTGGTTGTAATTCCTCGGGTGTCCACAAGATGGCAGCAGTGTATGTGCAAAGTTGTAGAGGGATAACTTGAAGTATGAGCAAACTACATGATATTTAGTGTGAAGTCACCCAGGTACATTTGGGCAAATCGTGAAGGAGACATTTACATTCACATTACATTTTACTGCAAGAATATCGTCAAATCTGATTACTTGGATTTAGCTTTTCCAGTATTAGTAGCCATATTATAAGTTCAACATTTGCAAAACACCCAGTTTTCATAACTTCATAACTCTCCATATTCTTATAATTTTTGTCCAAAATGAAAAGGCTGCTGTCGCACAAGGTTAGCAGCTACATTTTGCGGCATATACGGGGCTCATTGGCCAGCTCATTGGCTATCTAGCAAGCTTTGTTTGACCCCGATTGGTGCTTATTTGACAAMGTTACAGTCGATCAAGTGAAGACTGCCCGCGTCATCGGTGTACCATGAAGGCGTTGCTCTCCGACTAAATTTGGTGTCCTATAGGATATACTACACCCCTAATGATATAGTGAAGTCTGGTTACGTTCTAGGATCTCTGATGAATAAATACGAACGTGATTTGACTGGTTGAAACAATGTTAGGGTTAGATTTTCACAGATTCCTTTGTAAATTGAACGAGTGGAAATACAAAATCGATCGTGCATGCTATATGGACCTTTTTAGGATATGAAAAAGGATTATCTAACAAAAATAAACTTCATGTTATCTCTGGGACCCTTTGGATGATAAATCAGAGCAAGATTTCAGAATGTAAGTACACATTTCACCTTCAGAGGTGAATGTATCAAACCTATCGCGGTGAAAAAAGTGTTTTGTTGTTAGGAGCTCTCCTCAAACAATAGCATGGTATTTTTTTCTCAGTAATAGCTACTGTAAATTGGACAGTGCAGTTATATGAACAAGAATTTAAGCTTTCAGCCAATATAAGACACTTATATGTACCGACATTTGTTGTTTCTCTAAAATCTTTGATYGTGACACAAGGCGCTGCATGATTTACAACTGTCCTCGTTGACGGGATGCCTATCCCTAAATAACATGCATGAAACCAAGGCTTTTACGGTTACAGAAGTCAACAAATGATAGTGCCTGGGGAAATAGAAGTCACCAGAGGAACAGAGTAGGATAAGGGTATGGCTAAAGGCTATAAGAACTGGTCGTCTAGTGCGTTGGGGACAGAGAATAAAAAGGAGCAGATTTCTGGGCGTGGTAGAATAGATTCAAGGCATAATGTACAGAGGGTATGGTAGGATGTGAGTACAGTGGAGGTAAACCTAGGCGTTGAGTGACGATGAGAGAGGTTTCGTCTCTGGAGGCACCAGTTAAGCCAGRTGAGGTCTCCACATGTGTGTGGGGTGGGACAAAAGAGATATCTAAGGCATTTTGAGCGGGACTAACAAACCAAGAATATGTGCACAATATGGGAGTGTTACCTATAGTTACCTATATTTTCAATTCCTCTGAAGATAACATCTACATACAGCGAGTTCAACCATGAAAGAATCCAGTGTCAAGGACAGCCCACAGACTTTTACGATAGTCGCTCTCCATGTTGGATGCTGACCTTTATTATCGGATGTACACTACCGTTCAAAAGTTTGGGGTCACTTAGAAGTGTCCTTGTTTTTTAAAGAAAAGCAAATTTTTTGTCCATTAAAATAACATCAAATTTATCAGAAATACAGTGTAGACATTGTTAATGTTGTAAATGACTACTGTAGCTGGAAACGGCTGATTTTTAATGGAATATCTGCATAGGCGTACAGAGGCCCATTATCAGCAACCATCACTCCTGTGTTCCAATGGCACGTTGTGTTAGCTAATCCAAGTTTATCATTTTAAAAGGCAAATTGATCATTAGAAAACCCTTTTGCAATTATGTTAGCACAGCTGAAAACTATTGTGCTAATTAAGCAATTAAACTGTCCTTTAGACCAGTTGAGTATCTGGAGCATCAGCATTTGTGGGTTCAATTACAGGCTCAAAATGGCCAGTCTCAATGTCAACAGTGAAGAGGCGACTCCGGGATGCTGGCCTTCTAGACAGAGTTCCTCTGTCCAGTGTTCTTTTGCACGTTTTAATCTTGTCTTTTTATTGGCCAGTCTGAGATATGGCTTTTTCTTTGCAACTCTGCCTAGAAGGCCAGCATCCCGGAGTCGCCTTTTCACTGTTGACGTTGAGACTGGTGTTTTGCRGGTACTATTTAATGAAGCTGCCAGTTGAGGACTTGTGAGGCATCTGTTTCTCAAACTAGACACTATAATGTACTTGTCCTCTTGCTCAGTTGTGCACCGGGGCCTCCCACTCCTCTTTCCATTCTGGTTAGRGCCAGTTTGCGCTGTTCTGTGAAGGGGGTAGTATACAGCATTGTACCGGATCTTCAGTTTCTTGGCAATTTCACAGATGGAATAGCCTTCATTTCTCAGAACAAGAATAGACTGACAAGTTTCAGAACAAAGTGCTTTGTTTCTGGCCATTTTGAGCCTGTAATCGAACCCACAAATGCTGATGCTCCAGATGTAACGGATGTGAAATGGCTAGCTAGTTAGCGGGTCGCGCTAGTAGCGTTTCAATCAGTTACGTCACTTGCTCTGAAACCTAGAAGTAGTGTTGCACCTTGCTCTGCAAGGGCCGTGGCCTTGTGTGGTAGCGACTGGGTAACGATGCTTCGTGGCTGATCCGTTGTTGATGTGTGCAGAGGTCCCTGGTTTCGCGCCTCCGCCTTCCTCCCCCCCCTCGCCCTTTCCGTCAGGTCGGATTCGTCCCCACCCCCTCCCCGCCCCCTCACGCTTCTTCTCCCCCCCCTCCTTCCGTCGTTGCCCGCTCCTCTCCCCCCCGTCGGTGCTCTCCAGTGAACACTCCGCAACCTGTCTGAAGCCGAGACACGGGAATTTTTGGGTAACGTATGGACCGGAGAGAATGTGTGGTGTGGGGACGGTTTAAAGTTATACTGTTACATTGATGCTGTTGACCGGATCACTGGTTGCTGCGGAAAAGGAGGAGGTTGAAAGGGGGGTGAGTGTAACGGATGTGAAATGGCTAGCTAGTTAGCGGGTAGCGCTAGTAGCGTTTCAATCAGTTACGTCACTTGCTCTGAAACCTAGAAGTAGTGTTGCACCTTGCTCTGCAAGGGCCGCGGCTTTTGTGGCGCGATGGGTAACGATGCTTCGTGGGCGACCGTTGTTGATGTGTGCAGAGAGGTCCTGGTTCGGCGCCCGTGTCGGGGCGAGGGGACGGTTTAAAGTTATACTGTTACACAGATACTCAACTAGTCTAAAGAAGGACAGTTGAATTGCTTCTTCAGCTGTGCTAACATAATTGCAAAAGGGTTTTCTGATCAATTTGCCTTTTAAAATGATAAACTTGGATTAGCTAACACAATGTGCCATTGGAAGTGATGTGCCACAGGAGTGATGGTTGCTGATAATGGGCCTACGACTATGTAGATATTCCATTAAATATCAGCCTTTTCCAGCTGCAATAGTCATTTACAACATTAACTATGTCTACACTGTATTGCTGATCAATTTTATGTTATTTTAATGGACCAAAAATGTGATTTTCTTTCAAAAACAAGGACATTTCTAAATGACCCCAAACTTTTGAACGGTAGTGTAGGTCGTAGTGACGTCATCTGCTTACTGCTTCATTCACTCAAAGTACTGTACTGATGAATACTGAATTGGCATTATTGACTGAACCCCTGACAACAAGGGAAGAGTTATGTCAATTTCAGCTGCTTTCAACATGCCTGCTAAGTCAATAGATAAAGCGAAGCTAGAGGGGGGGGGGCACTTTGAACATCCTTCTCTCCTCCTTTCCCACTGTGCGTCCTTACATACTAATCATCTGTTTATGTTCTATCTGTAAAGGCCTCTGAAGTTAATGGGCTGGGATAATTATTAATGTAATGTGCAATATGTCCTGGCCGATCCGGAGCGCTGCTCTCGTTAGCGCTGGTTGGCTCGTTAAGTGGGCCTAGCTTTAGCACAGTCTGATACCACATTGCAGACTGGAGTGCACAGCTGGCCGTGGCAGAGTGGCACGGCCCCCATACGACTGGCACAGATGTGTTGTGTCATCAGCAGGGCCCTGAGTATTTCCAGACCACATAACTAGACCAGGAAAAACTCTGGGCCCTAATTAACTAGGGCCCAACGTTGTTCTCCTCTGTGCTGCTCTCTGTTCAACCCTGACCTAGCTGTCGTCTTTCATCAGTAGTAATGCTGTAAACATGCACAKCCTCCTGAAGGGAAACACCATCAGATTACACCATTAGTCACGCTGCTATCAGCTGAACTGTGATGGCAAAGGGGTGGGGCAGGTTACAGAAAACAGTGTACAAGGTACAAAGAACAGCATGGACCTATCTCTCTGCTTTCTGTCACTATCTCAGTCTCTGTGGAGGAGCGACCGAAACCATACTTCCCCTAACCTCAATGTGATTCCAAACAGCACACTGAGTGCTGTCAAACACTTAGATTACAAACTAGCTGATGTAACTTTGCCAGACCACAGCTTCTCAACACAAACAGAGCAAAATGGCAAACCACCTCTGGCAAACAACATGTCTGCCTTTATTATGGCGTAGGCTACCCATGTGTACTAAGTAGGTACCGTGTAATTAAAAAGAGTTCCGTGATTGTTTAGTGATTGTTTATTGGCTAAACATTTGTATAAGACGACCAATACAATTTTACAGTAAGATGTCATCATGTGTCGTGTACATTATAWATGAAATATGGCATCTGAAAACAGACAACAGCATGCGGTTCTGTGTAATTCTGTCGTCAGCTAGGCTTGTGCATGCTGAAGAGAGTTCTACTGTAGATGAAAAGGGACACGCACCTCCTAACTTTGTGCAGAGTACTGTGAAAATCAGACACAGCTGTGTATGTATGTGTGTGTGGTGTACACACCCCCTGTGTGAATCAATTGCATAACCAACAGCCCAGACAACATAGCAGCAGTAAATCTCAGTGGTTCCACCTTTCTCCGTCTCTGTATTGTGTAGACAGTCTATGGAATGTTCCTTAAACTAGATAAAAGCTGGTTCCTAGTTCACAAACATTCCCACCTGACTTGTGTGTTTTTGAGGGATAGAGAGGGCTGTGAATAAGAAAGAGAGTGAGGCAGAGCGCACTGACTACAGGTTGAGGAAGCAATGGTTAAGGGAGGGGAGAGAGGGAAAAGATAAGATCCAGGATCCATAGGGTGGTGAAGATGAAGACGTGTGAGGCTGACTGGGTGTGTGAGGCTGACTGGGTGTGTGAGGCTGACTGGGTGTGTGAGGCTGACTGGGTGTGAGAGGGCACAGATCAGCCTCAAACACCAGTCGCTCACACAACCAGTCACAGCCTCAGCACACCAGTCGCAGTTAG
>NC_036850.1:16628939-16705066 GCF_002910315.2 Salvelinus sp. IW2-2015
CTCAACACCCAGTCAGCCACACAGCCAGTCAGCCTCACACACCCAAGTCAGCCTCACACACCCAGTCAGCCTCACACACCCAGTCAGCAGTCAGCCATACACCCAGTCAGCCTCAACACCCAGTCAGCCTCACACACCCTCAGCTCAGCCACACACCAGTCACCCCCACACACCCAGTCAGCCTCACACACCAGTCAGCCTCACACACCCAATCAGCCAGTCAGCCTCACACACCCAGTCAGCCTCACACACCCAGTCAGCCACACAGCCAGTCAGCCTCTCACACCCAGTCAGCCTCAACACACCCAGTCAGCCTCACACACCCAGTCAGCCACACACCCAGTCCACCACCCTCCCCACACACCCAGTCAGCCTCACACACCCAGTCACCCTCACACACCCAAATCAGCCAGTTCAGCCTCACACCACCACAGTCAGCCTCCACACACCCAGTCAGCCACACAGCCAGTCAGTGTGTGGCTGACTGGGTGTGTGAGGCTGACTGGGTGTGTGGGGGTGACTGGGTGTGTGAGGCTGACTGGCTGTGTGGCTGACTGGGTTTTGAGACTCACTGTGTCTGAGGTTGGTTTCTTGGTTTCATTCTGTCCATTGTCTCCTGTATGAAGAGTTAGTCTGAGTCGCTGGATCCTCCTCTGGGGGAATCAAAAACAGACAGAAACACACACAGACATAAAAAGAAAATGTCAATGTCACTCAGTTCAAGCTCATGCACCAGTAATCAATGTCATAGTTGGATGAAAACTAAAATGTGTTGTGTTCCCCAGTGTCACTCTTTATGACATAAAAATGGATTGGTTCATATGTAATGTGATCTATCATGTGAGCACAACATTTGTGTTGTAATGAGCCTGACTGTTGTGTTACAATAAGCAGTGGAATGTTTCTGATGGGGTCCAAATACAACAGGTCACCATCAGTATTTATAATTATAGACTGTGACACCACAAACWAAAATTATGCAAATGTAACTGCAATGAGGTAACAGCATCAAAATGYCTTATACCACTTCAAGCTAGCACAGTCTTGTTTACAAGTACAACACATCCCTTTAGAACCAAGGTGCCCTAGGAGCTGATTAACATACTGTAAGTCATACATACTGTAAGTCAATGGAAACAATTCACTTTCTTAAAAGGTGTTAATTGCTAAAGCAATCTCTTGGTTGAGAGTGAAACATGACGCTGTAATCATCATAAGGATTAATCCAACTCCATGTTGGCTTTTATGTTACCTATAAATCCTTTGGTGTCACTTCATTAGCTGTGAGAATGGCTTTTATTGGCAGTTTAAAGACGCGGTCTGCTAGGCGCTCTGGGCTGATCAAATAAACATGACAGCCCTGCCTCCCAGATACTCGGTACTCATTACAAGCTCAAACAGATACACATATCCCTGAGCCACATGCAAAATTCCAACATACCGGCAACACTCAAAAAGTGAGAATGATTAGTTGTGATGTAGACATGCTACGAAAACTAGCCTTGAGCAGCCAGACGTGAGGAAAACAGATTGAGAGAGAGAAAAATGAACGGGGAGTGGGGGGAGCGGAGACAAAAGCTAACAAACTCCAGATAGTCTACAAACACACTGACTTACACAAACCAACACGCCATGCTACTCATCTGACAGGCGAATGAGTGATGATGGGTTCTATCCTGGGACAGAGTGGCCCCCTGGGGCTCCTTACCTCACTGGGCTGCTCTGGACTGTCCTCGGTGGTGGTGACCGATCCTGGTGAGCTGTAGCGTAGCATGTCTCCCCTGGCCTCTGTCCAATCCCCTGCTCTCTCTTTTCCTCTCTCCCTCCCTCTCTTCCTCTCACTCTCTTTCCAGACTACTGTACAAACTCACACAGCCCCCAGCTCCAGCCACTGGGAGAGAGACTAGAGAGTGAATGAACAAGACGGGAGGGGAAAGAAAGTTCCAATCTGACAAGTTTCTCTCTTCAGTGTTATGTATAATTCATTTTCCAGTTGATAAACAAGGCATGGTATTCCTGTTGAGTGCCAGTCAGTCAGTTAGGGGCTAGACTACAGCCCTGCTCCACACAGTCCCTACTGCTCTACTACTGTATAGAACTATGACACTGTCCCAGCCAAGACTGTAGACAGCACCTGACTCCACCTGGCTGACTGCCTCTCTCTCTCTTTCCCCGAGCCTCCCATCAGACCTGTCGGGCCACATTTCACCCACTCTCTTGCTTTGCGCCTCCCACCTGGGTTGGGCTGTCACAGGGTGGGCCCTCACAATCATGGACAATCTATGGCACATTGGGGACGGGCCATCCATCAACAGAAGCCTCGTTTACACCTTGCCCCAACCTGTGGGTTTCGTGATCTGATCAATATGATCAAATCACTTTCTGATCAAGGTTTTTCGGGTCTACACATGGTTTTAAAATGTGGCTCTTATCCGTCCACTGTGTCCGCATTGTGACCAGATTTCCTGGGGTCTCCCTGTATGCAAATCACTCACAGTACTGTCATATATTTAATTTCAGAATATGCCATTCTGTTCTTCAGAAGAAAAAGAATGGCGTTTCAAAATGTTGTTGAAGACCTGCCCTTAACAAATGAATAATTAATGATCTTTATGATGGTGTTTTTTAAATGGATTTTACCACTTGAATTGTGGTGTTTTAGTGGTTTTTCGTTTGTACTTATTGTATGCAGTTACATGAAATTGTTTTATTTGAAATACATTTTCTTTCATATTCTATTGTTACCTAAGACCTTCATAAACACAACCAACGATTATTTTTGCAATAGCATATATGAAATGTATTTATTAGACTGTTAGAATGTTCATGTCCAAAAGACTCATCACTTGCTCGAAGGGGGTCCCTCAAGGCCAGGCTTTTCTAGTGGTAAATGGTTTGACCATCCAGATCTGTTTACACTTGATTGATATCCAGATACAATGGGTCCCTCACTACCTCCAAAGGTGGTCAGAAAGATCTGATCGCAATCAGATCACAATGCGTTCTTTAATCGTCTATACCTATCTTTAAAAATGTGTGCACAATCAGAATGTGGACAAGATCAGGACAAAGGATGCATGTTAGCACCAGGTGTAAACTGGGCTAGAGTGACACATTATATCCTCTCATGGCAGGTCATTATTTTAGCCAGGCTAGGCAGGACTGCTTCTGGTACTGTAGCAGTATTGAGTGTGTGCAGTGTAGACATTGAATGGTTTGTGGGAAATCATGTGTGAGTTGAATTACAGTAAGGTTGTATGGACAGGTATATGTTTGCTTATATTCAGGTTTCGATCGTGTTTTAAGGCTTGGGGTGAAATGTGTTGATGATATGGTAGGCTGCTCATTTAAAATGTAATAGTTGATATTTGATCATTATAGGAGGGGGTTTTGACAAAGAGGGGTTGCTGATCCTTCCAGAGTTTGCATTGAATGTGAAAATATAGATAAATATACTACTGTACCTTCCTTGAGAAAAATGCATAAAGTAGTTGACACATTTCTCCATGTCAAAATGGGGGATCACATTCCTGGCATTAGTATGGTCACAACTCTATGTCCTCCCTCAGCAGAAACAGTCACATAGAAACTAAACTAATGTTCAGGGTATTTTCTTTGGTCTCATAGTAAAACCAATTGCGTAACAGGTCATGTTGTATATAGGCAATGAGTGGAGGCATAGAAAGTTCAACTGAAATATATCATATGTTTCGACAAAGATGCACCAATATGTAAWGTAAGTACATTCACGCTTTTAGGTTAACCATTAACCACCATGGTTTTGTTTACTTCTGAATCAGTCAGCCAGCCCCCTAGTATGGCCACCCTTTCATGCTATACCGATCACTTCTTAAAGTAACACGGTCATGTATCAAACTCAGATGCCATATTTCACTATCCCATGAGTACTATATGTCAGGTAAGGTGTGTTGWTTGTGATCTTGTGTCTTGCTTCTGGGAGGCACTTSWTTCAACAGTGTTACTCTTGTTTCCACCTGGCTGGTCTTTCAAGAATGACCAGATTCATACTGGAGCCGATCTGATAGTCGAGCTCAGACCTCAGAAAGCCTCCAGGGAGAAACATTTCAAGCCCAGAATATTTAATTCACTCATGACCTGGCATCCTCAGCATATCAAACTACATACAATGACAACCACACGGCCCTAAAGCTCCCAGACAACTCAGACACGGATGACAAGTTCATGTCCTTTCAATAACAAGGCAACATACAAAACATGTATGTATTCTACTGACTTGTTAATTCATTGTTTGATGTCGGAAGGCTGGCTGTAGGTTGCCTGTTCCTTTCTGATGCTTTCTGTTTGTTTTGTAAGAGAGAGGCTCAGTGAATTGGGCTCTCCAGTCAATCATTGGCTGCATTAGACCCTCAGACGACCGTCACTACACTTCTATGAGGATACTGACTGACGTGGTGAAGTGGCTGTTGTTGTTGTAACCAACAACAAAAGCTGTTGTCTGTCCTGCATCACTACAGCCGTGGAATTTCATAGACTTTTGTTTTGGCAACTACCTCACGGAAGAGCCAATCTTCACCCACTGACAGACAGTCTTATATCACAGATTGTCTGTCCCAATTTTACAATGATTCTGTCTGTTGTTGGAGGTCTCTGGAGTGAGTGCACAGCAAACAGGTTGTTTGACATTCATAATGTTATCTGATCCCACTGGGCACACACTGGTTGAATCAATGCTGTTTCCACCTCATTTCAATTAAATGATGTTGAACCAACTTGGAATATATGTTGAATTGATGTCTGAGCCCAGTGGGATGTTACTGTAAACCTTGAGGCATGATCTTGTGTTGGAAGCATTTTTATTTTTTTGAAGGGCTTAAAGTGTCCTTCATATTGTTGAAAATATGTCTGAAACAAACAGTCATTGTAGGGTTCAGAGTGACTCAGTGATGATGAGGTGTAAATTAAAAGGACTGAAGAYGAGGAAGTTTTTACTATATTTCAGGTTCATCATATAGGGTAACACTGACTAACACAGCTAAAGAGAGATAGGGAAATCTSACTCCTGAAGAACTGAGGCATCTTTAAGATTTAGTCATCTTTGTAGTGAATGGTGGTTTTGGGGTGTGAATGGGGGGCAGTGGTGGTGGAAGGCAGCCACCCTCTCTCTCCCTCTGGGTCTATTAAGGCTCCTGACAGTCAGGCTGGGTGATTAAAGCCATCTGCCAGGGGCCACAGCCACGTATTGAGATTCATTWGCTACCTCATCATTAACGCTCTCAGCCATAGAGATCATACATCAATCAGCATGCCTGCCCATTAACACTGTCTACAATTCATCTTCCAGCCGTGTCAGCCTCTCAATATGTATTCTGTAAAATGTTCTTTYTCTCCCATCATGAATAAGTAGTTGAGGTTTGTTATGAAACTTCATCAGAGGTGTCATGCCCATAGGGGGCACAAGGGCACTTGCCCCCTCAGATTTGACATCTTAAATAAAAAAAATGTTTTTTTTGTTTTGTTGAATTAATTACTAAACTTAAGAGGGGGCACACTGACTGGACCAGGCAGGGAGTACCCCACCCCCCCTAGTAAGTGGTTCCTTCCAAGGTGCACCACAGAGAAAAGATATGCAAGGCAGGATGCTAGATACTCTACCAGGATTTCCCAAACTCGGTCCTGCTTTTAGCTGCCGGTGATGGGCAGGACTCGCAGGAGGTACAGTCAAACGATTGGACACACCTACTCATTCAAGGGTTTTTCTTTATTTTGATTATTTTCTACATTGTATAATAATAGTGAAGACATCAAAACTATGAAATAACACATATGGAATCATGTAGTGACCAAAAAAGTGTTTTTGTATATATAAATAGATTTTAGATTCTTCAAAGTAGCCACCCTTTGCCTTGATGACAGCTTTGCACACGCTTGGCATTCTCTCAACCATCTTCCTGAGGAATGCTTTTCCAACAGTCTTGAAGGAGTTCCCACATATGCTGAGCACTTGTTGGTTGCTTTTCCTTCACTMTGTGGCCCAACTCATCCCAAACCATCTCAATTGGGTTGAGGTCAGGTGATTGTGGAGGCCAGGTCATCTGATGCAGCACTCCAGCACTCTCCTTGGTCAAATAGCCCGTACACAGCCTGGAGGTGTGTTTTCGGTTATTGTCCTCTTGAAAAACAAATGATAGTCCCACAAAGTGCAAACCAGATGGGATGGCGTATCGCTGCAGAATGCTGTGGTAGCCATGCTGGTTAAGTGTGCCTTGAATTTTAAATAAATCACAGACAGTGTCACCAGCAAAGCGCCATCACACCTTCTCCTCCATGCCTCAGAAATTGCAGCCCACATAAATGCTTCACAGAGTTCAAGTAACAGACACATCTCAACATCAACTGTTCAGAGGATACTGTGTGAATCAGGYCTTCATGGTTGTGTCGTGTCTTTGGCATCATTAAACTGAAGACTTATTTTTATCAAATAAAATCTCTGTAATTATTATTACGTTATTAAACTAACTTAAACATGTAAATGTAATTAACTAGGAAGTCGGGGCACCAAGGAAAATATTCAGATTACAAAGTTATCATTTTCCTAATATAACTTTCAGATATTTTAATATCTGATCAATTAGTCTTCTAATTAATGAATTATTCTTTACCTCACGTTAGTCTCATTCCAAATGTCGTAAATTGTTGGATGAACCTGCACGAACCCAGTCTTCACTATGAATCATCCATACATCAATTGTCTTAAATCATGTATTTACTAACTATATAATCACAGAAATGCATAAACAAACAGTAGATATAGTTACAAGGAAATGATAGCAGAGTTTCCCTAGTGGGATAAACCGGTATCGCGGCTTGGTGGACAAAAGGGAAGTGGGGGTCGACTGAGAAWRGCGGGAATTACGCAAATGAGTCACTACGCACTTGGTAATTATATTCATTGAAATGCTAATCCTTYGCACATGAACGCTCACTCATTYGGGAATAACTGCAATCAATATATATTTACGCTCAGTGTGTCATCGTGATCTCTGTTRGAATCGTCCGTCTTTCTGTTGGAGAGTTCGTCTGATCATCTCTCGTGGTTAGAATGGATACTTCAGAGTCCCATTTCAGAAATGTTCTTCTAGAATAGATGTTTCGGCGGTTGTCGGTCTTCGCGTTCAATGGTACAGAATTCCTAGCTGCAGACTAGTAATTAGTATCAAAGATTTGTTCTTATTCTGTTGGTATCGGTAGTCTCAGAGTTTAACCACGTGGTATGGTTAAGAWTTCAGCAATCTACTCAAACCTTAGCCCTCTCGRTTATCGAGGTAAGCTGGTCTGAAGATAAATTCCCAAGGTGGGGGTTATATTCGGAAGAGCAGAAAAAGGCTGTYCCACGACGCCAAATCAATGTCTGTGCTCATGGGGCGGGCCAATGACTTAGTTAGCTTTAAAGGGAATTGGGTTCCCTTTCATTAAACAGTTTAAAATCATATTACATAAGTTCACAAATAGTTTCATCTTTACTCATTCATTTTATACAACAATTAGATGCAAGCCTCATAACTGAGACTCTTGTATAAACAGAGTTATGGTAATGTGGCTGTATTGTCTCTCATGAGTTTCACAAACATTAAACGAAATGGCCCGGTCGTAGCTGGATTCTTCCCCGACCGTGTACACCTTCTCCAAAACATGTACATTGTTCAGTTCTCAAGTTCTATGCTGGAGAAGAGGTTCCTTTCTCCTGTGAAACCTTCTTTCTCTCTCTATACTGTCTGGCCATGAGGAAGTCAGTCTCCTACAGGAATTTACGACCTGAGATAACAGCAGCCTGGGTATAGGCGAGAGAGAGAGGGGGAATGCACGCTATACCCAAAGAGGGCCACGTCATGACAGTTGAATTGCTGCAAAGAAACCACTACTAAAGGACACCAATAATAAGAAGAGACTTGCTTGGGCCAAGAAACACGAGCAATGGACATTAGACCGGTGGAAATCTGTCCTTTGGTCTGATGAGTCCAAATGTGCGATTTTTGCATTCCAGGTGAAGCTGGTTGAGAGAATGCCAAGAGTATGCAAAGCTATTATCAAGGAAAAGGGTGGCTACTTTGAAGAATCTCAAATATAAAATATATTTTGATTTGTTTAACACTTTTTTGGTCACTACATGATTCCATATGTGTTATTTCATAGTTTTGACGTCTTCACTGTTATTCTACAATGTAGAGAATAGTAAAACTAAAGAAAAACCCTGGAATGAGTAGGTGTGTCCAAACTTTTGACTGGTACTGTATGTCTGTAAATGAGTTTGATTAAGCTATGAAGCCTATTGATTATTTTGGGATGAATAAATAAACAATTTTTTTTGTTTGTTTCTCTAATACTAGCCACCTGGCAATTTTATAAAGTTGGCTTTAGCTAGCCAGCTAGATAGGTTCCCAATCTCSCATCCTCATAACTCCTTACCAAGCCATTTCAGGCTATCAGTCAAGTTAGAGTAGCTTGTCTAACTATCCTAGCTGGCATGCCTGCTGGCAAGGTTGCTTGACTTTAGAAGACACAAAAAATGTATTTAATTATTGGGTTATGATACTACATCCCAGTGGCAGTTGTACTAAACTCCTAAGGCATAAAAGTTCTTAAAGAATCAATGTGGATTATTGGTTAAAATGTCAAGATTRCAGGGAAACACTGTTTCAGATGTTTGAAAAATGCAACATTTCCTGAAATKTGGACCTCCCTCCCTCCATCCTCATGTATTTCTTGCCCCTTCTAAAATAATAGATGGATGACGCCCCTGTTCATCATCACCATCCCATCTCACCAATAGGCAAGCATGCATTTTACCAGCTTAGAGAAGAATATCAAGAGGACTTGTGAACACAATTTACAGCAGACAAAATAAAGCCAACATTCCGGATGTCTTTGAAATTCTTTCTCGTACCTTCTAACGTGTGCCTTTAGCATTTCTACAGCTAGAGGGCAGCAGAGTACCATGTACAGTTTTGAGAAAGTTCTAAATAGTTGGCCGGACTACTTATTTTCATTGTTCAATGTTATCTGAAAGAACAAGATATTCTTCAATCTCAACTAAAACATTCTAAAAGTTATACAATTGAGACCTGAGGTAAAAAAGAAAAATAGTGTCTGAGGCCATGGTCCACTACTTCTAACTTTACAGAAAATCACTACAGCCACCAACCATGACAGCTTAATATTTTGCARTTGTAAAGTTACTACCTCATGACCGTTTCCCGCTCCCCGCTCCCCACTCCCATCTTTCACCAGTTACTGCATGAGTTCACCCAASCACGGGACAAGAATTTCAAGAATGGTCATTCTTTAAAGCCCTCACAAAAGCCCCACCCCGAGCAGTGCACTCCCAGTGTGTGTGTATGCTGCTTGGGCTGACAGAGGGGCCAGAGATGATCCCCACGCATTTAAAAGGTTGATTTGTTTGTTCTCCACAGAATGGTGACAAATGCAGGTCACGACCTGGGAACAATGACCTGCCAGTCTTGCTGAGAGGATAAGAAAGCCTTGTCTCTACTCCCTTTCTTCCTCTGTAGTCAACTGTAAAATACCTTTAAAAATAATGTAGTCATATCTCCTAATGCAGCCTGGATTGCACCTTCCCACATATGGTGTCATCTCTTTAACACAAGGGATCAATCATGTCCTTTCCCCCTGAGACCTCGGAGGACCTGCCCTGCGGTGCTTTGGTGTCAGGTGCTGGACACAGGATCAATAGGCTTCAGCAGGAAAATACTGGCCCACTGAGCTCCATATTAAATATGGGGGGCTGATATTGACACAGCTGCCTTGGCCAGACAATAAAATAATAAGTAGGATGAATGAGGTCACACTGAGAGGATCATAAAGCATTCACGCACCACTGAGGTCAATCCTTTCAACTTCCTCATACAACTAAACACTCTCCAAAGTTGCTTATTTTGTGTACCTAAATAGATTAGAAGAGACAGATGTGATCAGCAGTATAATTTACAGAGACAATAAGCATGTGAGATTAACTATGGGTAAATTTATTTCCTTTTAGCAGGGTTTTTAAGCAAAGTACAGATGTGTACATACAGAGAGGTAGCGGCAGTATTTCATCTCAACCCCCCACTCCAAAACGACTGGAGGAGGCACACAGCCAAAGGCCTCTTCTTCATTCCATACGGCAACAACAGCCTTGGAAGCCTTCAGAAATAATCCAACGGACAGTGCAAATCATCACAGTGTAGCAAAACATATCGATTGTCAATACAGCTCATCTGTATAAACTCCCGTATCATATAAACTTGCATAACAGAGGACAGTCCCCTCCAACAGATAATAGATAGGCACAACAGATGCTTATAACAGGTACTGACTGTATGGTCATATAGCATAATAATATGCTCCCACAGGTGCACATAGCAAATACAAAAGGTAGTCAACAAAAAAATAAATGTTAATTTTACATTAGATTGACTCATATGTCCAATATTAACACTGTTTAGTTCTTGGAGGATATACCATAAACATAAATAGCTTCTTCTCACATTGTAACATGTTTCTGGTAAAAGTCATATTTCTATGAAATACAGAGATGAATCACTTTAAACAAAAGTAAGGAATGTGTTTGTTACTATAATGCAAAAAATGGACTATTGACGATTTAAACAATAATCTCAGGAGTAACAGAGCAGTCCCGGTAGTTAGTAGAAAAGCCCAACTAAAAATACACAGTAGAACCTTGATTTGAGAACGGTGATCTAACCCGTCTTTATAAAAGTTCTCCTGTATCTTATTTTAATAAAGGCAGGGCTGGATACTGCAATAAGTCAGGAGTCATAAGCCTGAAAACAGAAGTGATAAAACAGAGATGTATTCTGTAGACCACGCTAACATTATGGATGGATTACTATTCCTTATTCAGGTTTAAAAAAAGATACAAAAAAGCATCTGTATAAAGAAGAATCCCTCTTACAAATTTCCCTAAAAACATATTGCCCTTCATTCAGTCATTTCTTTATATATTCAACAGTAAATAAATAGCTAATATTTCCCTCAAATCAATTTAAGGCCTTACACTCTGCCTGACTTCATTACAAAATTGAATTGATATTCTAATGCACAATACAAAAATGAATGTTTCAAATTACATTTGTTGCTATCAGACTTGATAAGCGGCTTAACATATTTGATTAAAGATATAAAATCTAGTGTGGGATTAATACATTGATACATTTCAATAAGGTATAAGAGGTTACAGAATGCTGTCCTTTAGATTGCATTACAAGGTGAATAATTTGATTCCCTTTACATCTCTTTGCTGGATCATTCATAAGATGTAAGAAGACACATGCAATGATTAACTACGAACTTAGAAATTGTGCTGATAATTAAACTATTGCTAAATTATAATCAATAATTTACAAGACATTGCAATTAATCAATAACTATTATCTAACCATTCCCTCTCAATCTATGTACTGTTAAAGGAAAAGCAAACACACATCACTATGCTATTTGACCAGTTTTCCAAAAGCACATAGTGACCTGAAAGTGGTCTCTCTGAATAGGAGTCAGTCCACTTGGTCCTTCTGTACTTTTAGTAACATTCTCTTCATTGTGTTGCTTCACAAAGAGAATGTTGATAGGATGTTGTCTTGGCTAGAGGAGCGTTTATAGCCAGATGAAGAGCGGAAGTAGGTCTCTCCGTCCGTGCTGATGTCATCCTCATCATCATCGTCATCCAGAGGAGCAGAGTTGGTCTTACGCCTTCAGGGAGGGGAAACTAGTGTTATTCTGGGTGGAGGGCTGGGTAACGTAGTTTACACAGTATGAAAGWGTTACAGTTTGAGAGAAAGTGGGCTAAAGCCTCCACACATTGCATTTTAATATGTTCGTGTTAGACTACATTGCTCAGGAAGGTGTGAGTAATACCCTAGGACAGTGGTAGGGAATGTGTTCAGATCAATTATAGTGGGTTCACATAATGTGTGTGCAACTGTGAAACTTTATAAACATGTGCTTTACACTGTGGAATCTCTTGGTGCATGCTGTTAGCTTCAGCTGGCTAGAGCTGCATTACAATTAACTAGGTGAACAAATACCAAAGCCGAATGAGCATGTTCTTAGCGTCTTCTGTTAGCCGTGTATATTTAGCCTTTTTACCTCATCTCGCTGCGCAGGGATTTGAGCTGGCTCTGGAGCTGCTCGTTGGCCTCCTGCTGTTCATCCAGGTCTCTCTGCAGCTTCTTCTTGCTGTGTTCCAGCCGGTCAATCTCCTCCTCCGCCTCGTCCATCTGCCTCTTCAGGGCTTTCAGACCCAGGTTCAGCTGCAAGAGGAACACCGAGGTTAAAACAGCTTTGTGTGTGTGTTAGTTAAACACAGCGTGTGTGTGTGTGTGTGTGTGGGTGTGTGTGTGTGTGTTGTGTGTGTGTGTGTGTGTGGTGTGTGTGTGTGTGTGTGGTGTGTGTTGTGTGTTGTGTGTATATATATATATATATATATGTGCATGTTGCATCCTGACCTGGTCTTCTGATCCTGCAGTGAGTGGTGCTCTTCATCACTTGCATTCCATCATCTCCTTCACCTTCCTCTCCAGCCTCCGGTTCACCAGCTGCAGGTTGGCACGGTCCCTAGAAAACACAGCATCATGGGTAAGACTACCTATCTGCTACGTGTCACATACTGTAGCAGTACATAAAACACTCTGGAAACCACAAGGTAATTGGCCATATGCCACATACTGCATGCATCTACACATAGTATGCAGTATGACCTAAAGAATGTAAAACTAAACTAACCAACCTAAAGAACCAAGGTTAAGTGCAATGTGACTTAATTAGAGCCAGACAGCTTCTGTAATGAGTCTGTAGGCAGCACTGGTCCCTATAGCAGGACCTCTCTTCTCCCTCCAACCCCTACCCCAATCCCACCTCTCCCTAGGAACCCATCCCAACCCCAACCCCAACCGTACCGCTCCTCTCCCTCCAGCCTCTCCTCCAGCTCCTGGATCCGGCTCTCCAGCTGGCTCACCAGGCCCTCCTTGTTAGACTTCTGGGAGCCCTCCAGATGGGCTATTCTACTCTTCAGGTCCTTGTTCTGTTAGAAACAGTGTGAGAAACAACTTYGATACACAGTCTTAGTTCTACTTTATTTAGCTAATGTTTTGGTCAACAAGACCATTTTCAGAGCAGGAGTATAGAGATGGAGACAGAGAAGGACAGATAGAAGACAGAGATGGATTAGATGAGTGCATGTTTTGGTATGAGCCTAATGGACTTTTCACAGATAGACTGCTGTTGTTTCCCCCCCAGACAGGAAGGGAAGAAGGAGTGGGAAGAACAGGGCAGTGTGTACCTGTCTCTCCAGAGTCATCTTGTCACACTCCAGGTCCTGTCTGCCAGCCCTCTCCTGCAGGAGTTCATTCCTCATCTGCTCCACCTGTCAATCAGAGCGGAGAGAACCTTCATCTCAATGGTTACACAACCTGAGAACACAATTATTATGAGAGGCTGCTCATGTGTCGGTAGGAAGAACCCTTCCTGTATGTGTAGGTGTGCAGTTGTTGTAGTGTCTTACTCAAGGTGGAAGGAGCCTTCCTGTAGCTAATTGGTGGTTTGGATATTCTTATTTCGGTTGCATTCCCCTGAACTGATCTCACGTCAGCTCTCAGTAATGTACATTCAGATAGACTCAGAGTAATAAATCAGTCATATTTAGATGAACCTATCATAGCTAGTGCTGGGAATGCACTTAAGCCCCACAATTCCTCAGGGAGTTGAACTTCTCTCCAAAAGCCAGACAGAAAAATGTAAATCTTAGCTTTTAAGCTTGACTATTTCTGTGAAAGATTAGAAACCGAGAATAATAAACAACCTTTGACTGGTTGGTTTGCTTTAATTAGTTAGGATTACAAACTCAAACTGTCAAACTACTTCATTGTCTCAGAGAGAAAGAGAGAATGAGAGAGAGAGAGAGAGAGAGAGAGAGAGTGGGAGAGACAGACAGACTAGTTCAAGGGAATACAGATGTGGATGGAAAAAAGACAACTAATCGACAATGTTTTTTGCGAGGGGAGCTTAGTATGGGTGATATTTTATGCCAATTAGTGTGTGAAGGTGGGCTGCTCTGATGAACGATGGGCCACATAACTGGTGTGCCCGGTGCAGTACTTGAGGGAGCTGATTCAGCAGACTGGAACAGACAGCAGAAACTAATCTGCTTTGTGAGAGACGGCGGGAGGAGAGAGGAGAGATTACTCTCATTTAGACAGGAGAAGAGCACCTGGTGCCAAGAGAGGCGCAGGTGTTCTTCCTGCCGCCCCCGCCCCCCTTCACTTCCAGCCATCATGGCCATGCAGACCCCACTCTCTCCGTCCCCCTCTCCCCCCGACCACCACCACCACATCCTCCTATCCTAACCTCTTCCACTTCACTATGACTGTACACCACTCCACTGTTGCCTTGGCAACTCACCTTGGCCCAGTGTTGCGGTAATGCCACTTTGTCTAGTGCTACTCTTTTCTCTGTGCCAGGAGTTTCTTGCCTTTAAGGAAATGTAAGTACTTGTTCACTCCTTTTAGGCCTCTCATACTTTTGTTCAGGTCTTTACGTTTTCATCCATTTCAAGGTTGGAGAACTGTGCAGACTTAGCCCTTTAATCTTACCATAGCGGGACAATGAACCTGACCGTAAAATAACTAGTCCTATCTTTGTTAGACACGAAGAATGCATCATGATTGCATTGGCAGTATGTAAATCAATGAGAGCACAGTGAATTGCAGAGGTATTGCAACAGGGTAGATCCTTGGAGGTAAATGCACTTAGCACGTGTTGAATAATACAGAACACATGTACATGAATTGTATCTGGAATAACGTCCCTTCCTCTTGAAAAAGCACCGAACCAACAGTCTCCTGATCTGAGTTAGCAACCCTTTCTGACAACAACTCTTTCTTCAGGAAGCATGTACTCTTATCTCAATCTGAGTTTATAATGGCTACATCAGCAGGTTTATCAGAGGGGAAGGAAAGCTGCAGTGTTTAGGTCTGACTCCCTCAGGATGTGAGAACTATGATCAGCCACAAGAAATGGATTTGTAACTGAGACGCAGTCACAGCTAAGTGAACTCCATTGCCGTAAACTTGATACATTTGGCAGTGTGCATATTTTGGCTGTGGTGGTGCATTAAAAGGGGTATTTTGTGACTGATGCATGAAAATTGGATTGGCGCTTTTACACTGAGCAGGCAGCCTGCCAAACTGAACGATTATGCAAGATCCTCTTACATGGCAATAACCCCTCTGCTCTCTCCAGAACACAAATTAACTGGGATAGTGGGATTTTTGGGTGGCTGTTCCATACAGGGGGGCCCACACACACACGCAATGAAGAATGGCTCGGTGTGTAGGTCTGTGTGTGTGTGGGTATTTGAGCTGTCAATGGCGGGAGGGGATGGCAGACAAGCACAAATAACTGATAAGCTTAGATGTCACATTATGCCAAGCTGCTCTGGAATGACTGTACTTGAAATGCTTTCTGTCTTTTGCAGATGATARTGAAGTTAATGGAGTTTAGGAGTGTGACTCCCGGTCACAATAGAGTCAGAGACAAATTGGTGAATGACCTTGGTGAACCATGGTTAATGAATGTTAGAATGCCCCACTGACTRGAGGTCAGTTAGAGTGGTCAGTCAGGGATAGTGGTAAGGACTCACCTGTTCTCTGCCTCGGTCTATCCTGACAATCAGCAGGTCTCCACTTTGCTTTTCCTCATCCAGATCCAGCTCCAGCTGATTGATCCTGTCCTGCAGTACACAGCATCAACATTGACATGGTAATAACAATRACATTATTATTTGACCTTGCTATAAACATGGGGTTGCTTTTCTGAATGACGGCTTTAGATTTCCTTCTGCAGTGTTTGCCATCACACCACTGTCAACACCAGAGGCCTGCAGTACACATGACTTGTGTCTATAACAAACTCAAGAAAGAACCCAGCTAGCACATTTGGTTCCTTGGAAAATGTGGGATTGTATGTTTTTGATTTCACATTGGTTATGGGAAGCTATACATGCTATCTATAGCTGACCGGTAAAACTGAACGTTTTTTAAAAACGTTCTGAGAACAGAAGTAAAAATGTTGCCTTTTCTGGGAACGTGCATTTTTTGGTTGCAGGGAGGTTCTGAGAATGTTTTACTCTGGTTCCTTGAATGTTTTCCTAGGAGGTTTTATTAACGGTCTGAGAACAGAATTTATAGGTTATTTGGAGGTTTTTAAATAATCTCATAAAATTTTTCGCTGAATCATTTAATAAGACTTGTAATAACACTGACATCTTATTTTACTTTAACTCTTTAGCACAGATAGGACACATAGAAATGAATTTCCTTAGACATTAATCTTGCAAACACATTTCTTTTTTATTGTGACACGGCATCAGTGAGATTCGAACYTATAAATTGTTGCATCCCCAGTTAATTAAAGGAAGGAGGTTCTTTTTAGTTATTGCAAAGAGAAACTCGACAGTATAAAGCATTAACATCATGGAAAAGGGTTTATTTCCAACATGACAACGGACACAACATAGCCAGTTCAATGAGGGCCTGCCAATTAAGCTATGCGCATCCAATCAGATACATACTTCTAATATCACGCACTGAACACGAGCATACCATTTTAACCAGAAGCAGCATAAATCATTTACATCCAGTGATTTATAAAGTTCTCAATGAATATGTACAGTTTTCATATATAAATAGGACATATGGAATGTCATTTACACAAACACAAGGCAGGTAAAGGTAGAGCACATCCTCCGATAATTCTTATTTAGATATTGTTCAATAATTATTTACTTAATCAACATTAAGACTCACTCCTCTTTACATACATTTTTTTCAATTGAAAAATCTGCACATCTCTCAAACCCTACAGATCCTCCCTTGTAACTTCAACTAGTTGAGAACCTTACTCTCTTATTTGAACTTTAACTATGTTTATTTTAACAACTCCTGAGTACATAACCAATTTACTGCGTTTTTAACATTTCAGGATTCTTCAAAACAAGTTGTTAAACATTTCTTTGTTAAAAATAGAAAATAAATGATTCCCAGTAGTCCTTTTACAAGTCCAGCCTCAGTGGTGGGCGTTTGTTACGGACAGGACGGGGTCTCAGAACAACATTCTGAGGCTGTGGTATAGGCATCTCAACTGTTTCAGCAGCTGTACTCTGAGGCATATTGATCACATTGTCCATCTCATTGTCCATATCAATGTCATCAACATCATAGTTCCAAGATCCTCCTACATAAAGAGAACCATCTCCCTCTGCAAGAGCATCACCTTGTCTTCTTGGATTGATGTTCAACATCTGATTAATGTCTTTTCACACAGTTACCCTCAACATTACCCATGTATGTAGCAAGAACCAGAACCTCAGTTATCACACCATTCAACCATATTTCTCCTCCCCTGTAATTATTTACCAAGACCTCTTGAACAGCAGAGAAGGATCTGACCTTCCGTGGTTTGTCACTGACCCCTCAGTCTGTTCACTCGGCGAGAACTGTGGTTTAACCAGGGACAGTCGTGTACGAACCTGTCTCTTTAAGAATAGCTCTGCTGGCGTTTTGCGTGTACTAGTATGTGGTGTGTTGCGGTAGCCATATAGGAAGTTAGCGACACAATGCTGTAACGTCATACCACCTACTGCTCTGTTCTTAGCTAGCGACTTCTTAAGATTTTGCAGTAGCCTTTCAGCTAACCCATTTGAAGCTGGGTGATATGCAGGTGGCGTGGTATGCTTAATACCGCTCAATTTTAAGTACGTTTTCATTTCACAGGAAGTGAATTGTGGGCCATTATCTGTGACTACTTCCTGGGGCAGACCATAGGAAGCAAACAGATTTCTGAGTACCTCAACAGTTTTAGCTGAAGTAGTACACTGCATGTGTACAATTTCTGGCCATCTAGCATAAACATCCATAACAATCAAAAACAATTGCTTGTGGTCTTCTGCAAAGTCTAAGTGAATTCTCTCCCATTGACCTGATGCCCATTGCCATGAACTAGCAATTTTGCAGGCATGCTACACTTCTGCTTGCATATGTCACAGAGACTTACTTCAGTTTCAATATTTTCATCAAGAGTAGGCCACCAGAGAAGACTTCTAGCTAAGGACTTCATCTTAACTACACCCCAATCACTCATGTAGTTCTGCCAATAGTCTGCTTTGTAGGCTTTGTGGAATCACCACCCTGAAACCCCAAAGAATACAATCATCCTCAATGGTAAGTTCAAACTTTCTTTTGACATAAGGTTTAAAGACTTCGTCTGGTCATGGTTTGGCCAACATACTGCTTAACCATTTTCACTCTATACACTGGATTTGGTGTAGGACCCCTACAATCACCCAGTGGGAGTCTGGACAACGCATCTGCATTGCCATGCTGTCATGTTTCTAAAATCAAAGACCATCGCTGCATTCTAGCTGCTGCAAGTGTTGAGACACCTGTCTTAGGACCAAGAATCATAAGAAGAGGCTTATGGTCTGTCAGCATGGTACATTTCCTACCATACAGATACTCATGAAATTTCATAACTCCAAACACCAGTCCTAGTGCTACTTTCTCTATTTGAGAATAGTTCCTTTCTGTTTGGTAAGCATCCTAGAGGCAATTGCTATAGGTTTCTCAGAACCATCCTTCATTTAGTGAGAAATCACTGCACCTACACCTACCGCTGAAGCATTACAGGCTAGTATGAGCAGTAGCTCCGGGTTGTAGTGAACTAACACCTGGCTAGTAAGTAAACTCAGCAAAAAAAGAAACATCCTCTCACTGTCAACTGCGTTTATTTTCAGCAAACTTAACATGTGTGAATATTTGTATGAACATAACAAGACTCAACAACTGAGGCATAAACTGAACAAGTTCCACAGAGATGTAACTAACATAAATTGAATAATGTGTCCCTGAACAAAGGGGGGGTCAAAATCAAAAGTAACAGTCAGTATCTGGTGTGGCCACCAGCCGCATTAAGTACTGCAGTGCATCTCCTCATGGACTGCACCAGATATGCCAGTTCTTGCTGTGAGATGTTACCCCACTCTTCCACCAAGGCACATACAAGTTCTCGGACATTTCTGGGGGGAATGGCCCTAGCCCTCACCCTCCGATCCAACAGGTCCCAGACGTGCTCAAAGGGATTGAGATCCGGGCTCTTCGCTGGCCATGGCAGAAGACTGAATTCCTGACTTGCAGGAAATCACGCACAGAACGAGCAGTATGGCTGGTGGCATTGTCATGCTGGAGGGTCATGTCAGGATGAGCCTGCAGGAAGGGTACCACACGAGGGAGGAGGATATCTTCCCTGTAACGCACAGCGTTGAGATTGCCTGCAATGACAACAAGCTCAGTCCGATGATGCTGTGACACACCGCCCCAGACCATGACAGACCCTCCACCTCCAAATCGATCCCACTCCAGAGTACAGGCCTTGGTGTAACGCTCGTTCCTTCGATGATAAACGCGAATCCAACCATCACCCCTGGTGAGACAAAACCGCGACTCGTCAGTGAAGAGCACTTTTTGACAGTCCTGTCTGGTCCAGTGACGGTGGGTTTGTGCCCATGTCTGGTGAGGACCTGCCTTACAACAGGCCTACAAACCCTCAGTCCAGCCTCTCTCAGCTTATTGCAGACAGTCTAAGCACTGATGGAGGGATTGTGCATTCCTGGTGTAACTCGGGCAGTTGTTGTTGCCATCCTGTACCTGTCCCGCAGGTGTGATGTTCGGATGTACCGATCCTGTGCAGGTGTTGTTACACGTGGTTTGCCACTGCGAGGACAATCAGCTCTCCGTCCTGTCTCCCATTAGCACTGTCTTAGGCGTGTCACAGTACAGACATTGCAATTTATTGCCCTGGCCACATCTGCAGTCCTCATGCCTCCTTGCAGCATGCCTAAGGCACATTCACGCAGATGAGCAGGGACCCTGGGCATCTTTCTTTTGGTGTTTTTAGAAAAGCCTCTTCAGTGTCCAAAGTTTTCATAACTGTGACTTTAATTGCCTACCGTCTGTAAGCTGTTAGTGTCTTAACGACCGTTCCACAGGTGCATGTTCATTAATTGTTTATGGTTCATTGAACATGCATGGGAAACAGTGTTTAAACCCTTTACAATGAAGATCTGTGACGTTTTTGGGATTTTTACGAATTATCTTTGAAAGACAGGGTCCTGAGTTTAGATGTCTCTTAGCTTCCTCAAAAGTACTTTGGCTTTTCTGTGACCATTCCCATTTTACACCTTTCTGCAGTAGAGGGGTCACAGCCTTAACTATGGTAGACAGAGTTTGAATTAATTTTCCATAATAGTTAAGTAACAAAAGAAAATACCTGAGCTCAGTGGTGTTTGTAGGAATGAGAGCCTTCTCAATAGCTTCAGTTTTCTGTTTCATGGGGTGCATCCTCTCTACATCTATCACATGACCTAGATAGGCTACGCTGTTCTGGAAGAAATAACATCTCTCTTTTAACCTTCAGACTGCAGTCTTTCAGTCTTTTTAGCACTTCCTCAAGATTTCTCATGTGCTCTTCTGTGTCACACCCTGTGATAAGTATATCATCAAGATAACAGACTACCCCATCTTTACCTTGTAGGATCTGATCTATTATTTTCTGAAAAATAGCTGGAGCACAGGCAACACCATTAGGAAGCCTGTTGACCCTAAACAACCCCTTACGTGTATTAATGGTGAGATAGTGCTTAGAGCTCTCCTCTAGTTGTACTGGCTGGTATGCCTGTCACAAATCCAGCTTTGTGAACTTCTCACCCCGTCAGCTTGGTGAACGAGTTCTGCGTTTTTGGTAACGGATACTGATCTTCTTCCAGCCACGGATTGATAGTTACCTGTATCGTCTGTTTTCGGTATACACACACAATTGGAGCAGCCCATTCACTGTAGTTAACTGGAGTAAGGACCCCTTCTGACTCCAACTTGACAAGCTGTTTTTCAACAGCTTCTCTAAGTGCAGAGATTTTCCCTCTTAGAACTAGTGACTCTTTACTGTACATTTTTAAACACACAGTTTGCAGGTGTTATGTTCCCCAGTTTCTGTGTTGTTGTGTGTTTGTACAGTTGAAGTCGGAAGTTTACATACACTTAGGTTGGAGTAATTAAAACTCGTTTTTCAACCACTCCACAAATGTCTTGTTAACAAACTATAGTTTTGCAAGTCGTTAGGACATCTACTTGTGCATGACACACAGCTTCTGATAGGCTAATTGACATAATTTGAGTCAATTGGAGGTGTACCTGTGGATGTATTTCAAGGCCTACCTTCAAACTCAGTGCATCTTTGCTTGACATCATGGGAAAATCAAAAGAAATCAGCCAAGACCTCCACAAGTCTGGTTCATCCTTGGGAGCAATTTCCAAACTCCTGGAGGTACCACGTTCATCTGTACAAACAATAGTACGCAAGTATAAACACCATGGGACCACACAGCCGTCATACTCAGGAAGGAGACACGTTTCGGTCTCCTAGAGATTAACGTACTTTGGTGTAAAAATGCAAATCAATCCAGAACAGCAGCAAAGGACCTTGTGAAGATGCTGGAGGAAACAGGTTCAAAAGGATCTATATCCACAGTAAAACGAGTCCTATATCGACATAACCTGAAAGCCGCTCAGCAAGGAAGAAGCCACTGCTCCAAAACCACCATAAAAAAGCCAGACTACAGTTTGCAACTGCACATGGGGACAAAGATCATACATTTTGGAGAAATGTCCTCTGGTCTGATGAAACAAAAATAGAACTGTTTGGCCATAATGACCATCGTTATGTTTGGAGGAAAAAGGGGGAGGCTTGCAAGCCGAAGGACACCATCCCAACCGTGAAGCACGGGGGTGGCAGCATCATGTTGTGGGATGCTTTGCTGCAGGAGGACTGGTGCACTTCACAAAATAGATGGCTTATGAAAAGGAAAATTATGTGGATAATTGAAGCAACATCTCAAGACATCAGTCAGGAAGTTAGAACTTAGTCGCAAATGGTCTTCCAAATGGACAATGACCCCATGCATACTTCCAAAGTTGTGGCAAAATGGCTTAAGGACAACAAAGTCAAGCTATTGGAGTGGCCATCACAAAGCCCTGACCTCAATCCTTTAGAAAATTTGTGGCAGAACTGAAAAAGCGTGTCCAGCATGTTCGCCTAGAAACCTGACTCAGTTACACCAGCTCTGTCAGGAGGAATGGGCCAAAATTCACCCAACTTATTGTGGGAAGCTTGTGGAAGGCTACCTGAAACGTTTGACAAAAGGTAAACAATTTAAAGGCAATGCTACCAAATACTAACTGAGGGTATGTAAACTTCTGACCCACTGGGAATGTGATGAAAGAAATAAAAGCTGAAATAAATAATTCTCTCTACTATTATTCTGACATTTCACATTCTTAAATAAAGTGGTGATCCTAACTGACCTAAAACAGGGAATTTTTACTAGGATTAAATGTCAGGAATGGTGAAAAACTGCGTTTAAATGTATTTGGCTAAGGTGTATGTAAACTTCCGACTTCAACTGTATGTGTGTGTATTTCAGGATGGCTTCCTGGATTCCAAAGCAGCTGATTGGTCGGCCCATCACTAATTGGAGCTCTGACCCCGCCCTCTCGTCAGGGGATACAGCTGACTGCAATTATCGACTCCTTCTGCAGCTTTAAAAGCCAGTGTTTCTTTGTTAGCAGAGAGAGCTTCTTTGTATGTCCTGTGTTGGTCTAGTAAATTTGTTGAAAATGGTTTTGTAGCTGTTCCTGTAGAGGTATGTGTATACCGTAGTACCTAGTGTTTTTGGTTTATTTAAATTGTCCACTAAGTTTGAATTATTCTGTTTCATTTGTTCCCAGGGGGGGAAGGGGAAGGCACCTTGGGAGTTTTTAGGCAAGGGGCCTGCGGGCATACATATACCTGTAGTATTTACTCTGTCTCTGCACACTAGGTAAGACCTGGCCGGACCACCCGCTGTATTTTGGTTATCGCGCCAGGTGGTGTTAAGAATGGGTAGGCAGGTAAAGTAGGAGAGGGGGAACTTTAACTTTTCTTTGCTTTGGTTCCGTCCAGCCCCTTTTCCCCACTTTACCGTGTGAGGGAAGAATAAATTCCCTGTAAACGGTAATATTCTCTGCCTCTGTCATCCTTACCCGCACCTACAATCACATACCTTTTTTTTTCACTCCACGGGGAGTTGAGTTGTAGCCGGGTGTTGCGTTCCCTCAAAGGCTTATGTAACAGCAGGGCTCAATTTCACCTTTTTGAACCTGCGGTTATACAACCTCTCTGATATCACAGAAACTGCTGCACCTGTATCAACTTCCATGTTGAGTCTCACATCTACCCTTACATACACAGTACGGTTTAGTAATGTCTTTACCTGTATTTAATACAAACAGTTCAATTCCTTTTACTTTACCCAACTCAGTCAGTGGCTAAAACAGCCGATGTCCCTTTATCAGATGTCTGGCTCTCATGTGAGATGTAATGCTCATCACTCTGGCGCTGGAGTGTGATGTAATGCTCATCTCTGTTGCAATGACGTTCTTGCCTCTCTCTCGCTGGTGTTCGTTGCCCTGGTGCTGATCATCGTTGCACCTCTCATCTTCCTGCAGTTGAAGTAAGGAGGCCTCTCCCTCGTAGCATCCAGGTGCTTGTTCCATTTCGTTTGCTTCGTCATTTTTTTCCTCACTTGACACTCCCGACATGCCCTGGCTATGTGTCCTTTCTTCTTGCACTCCCGACACTCAAACCTTGTAGCGGCACTCATCTGGCTTGTGCCCTTTTCCCGCGCAATGTTAACATGGTTTACCTGTTGTCTCTTTTCTTGGCAACGCTTTTCTTCTCGCCTGCATTTGCTTAAAGTATTTTGTGAAAGTGCACAGCAGTTTTCTTTGTTAATTCAAAGGTATTGTCATGTATCATGTATTGACTCAAGAAACTGAACAAATTTACATGTGGCTAATGCTTTTCTTAAACTAGCCAAGTACTCACTAATAGACTCTCCCTCGAGTTGAGTCCTTGACTGAAACTTTCATCTTTCAGTAATAAAATTTGTACGTAGTGACTTTTCAACAGCGCGACCAACTATCAACATTTTTTCACTTGATTTCTGTGGAGCACATAAGTCCATTAACAAATTGTGAGACTCTGCCAACAATAAGAAAAATGGCTTTTGACTTATCCTYGTACTTGAGTCCATTAACTTCAAAATACTGTTTGAAACTGTCCTCAAAGTGAAAATCCTCAGCCTTGCCGTCGGCACTAGCTTTTCTACAGACTGTCTCGACGGAGCTTGCACTTTCTTACTCGCTCTGTTCCCCTTCAGACGAAAACTCTGGTACCTTGTCGCCAATCTGTTGCAACCCCGGTTAAAGGAAGCAGATTATTTTTTGTTATTGCGAAGAGAAACTTGACAGTATAAAACATTAACATCATGAAGATGGTATTTTTCTAATGTGACAAGAGATACAACATAGCTGGTTCCAAGCTGAGTCCATCTGCACCCGCTCAAAGGAAGTACACTTGAATACCCTGGCCAACAACCAATGAGGGCCTGCCAATTAAGCTAAGCGCATCCAATCAGATCCATATTTCCAATATCACACACTGAACACGTGCACACCATTTTAACCAGATGTGCATAATAACATGCTGCTTATCTCTCAAACTACAATCTTCTGTTCTCTATCCATGGAATTAGTCCACTCAGCAAGTACTGAAATTCCCACAGAATTTGTCTCTTAACGTTCTTTGAACAATTTCAGAACATGCCCAATGTCAAACCAGTTGGAGAATGTTCCTAGAACATTACAAACATTTGTATTAAATGTAACCATGTTTGAACTTTTAGGAAACTTTCTGTTAAAGTAATGAAATACCAAGAAAATGKTATTTTGTCAAATTCCTTAAATGTGCCAAGAATGTTCTAAAACCAAGTAACTATCCTGCACTATTCCCAGAAAGTTGTGGGAAGGTTGTATGCAAAATAACCATAGGACAACGCTGCTCTCACCAAGCTCTAAGAAACATATGGTTCTCAGAACGTTATGTGCTAGCTGGGAACTGTTCCTTCCTCAGGACAAACAAGTACAAACAAACAGACGAAATGGAAGGACTAGCATACACTGACTGAAGACAATTAATACAGCACAAAAAGTCTCCATGAACACATGTGTATAATTTAGAGACAATGAGAAATTAATAATTAAGATATTCCTCCATACCTCCATGAGTTTGACCTGTCGGAATTTGTCATCCTTGGAGTGGGCTTTGGTCTCTGCCTCCACCTCCAGGTCATAGACTTTCTGCTCCAGGGCCTTCTCCTTGAKCACCGAATCATCCCTCTCCCTCTTACACTGCCTCAGGTCTTCCTCCACATGGCTCAGCTGCAGGACACACACCACACATACTTTTAAAACAGAATGGAAAACAAGTTTTGTGAATGCCTCCTACTCATTTACCAGTACACCACAGCGAACAATAAACCACACATATGTGTCATACTGTTACAGTAACATCCATACCTGTCATGCATGCTTTAGCAATGCAATTTCAGCAGTGGCCACAAGATGCCATCTGTTCCTTTAACAAAAGTGACTTAAGAGAAACTTTCAAAAACACTAGCCTGGTGAGTGAAGAAGATGAAAGAAGAAAATACATTTGTCTTTAGCAGGTCTCAATGTGCATGCTTATAAGATGGATGTGGGGGTTGGGACAGACTGGAGATCTGAAGCAGATGAAACAGTGACCTCATCACCAGGCCTTAGAGGAGTGTATGGATCAGCGGGGAGGAGAGGAGGATGTGGGGTCAGTCATTCCAGCTCTCACAACAATGACACTACATCCCCCTCTTCCTGTAGACCAGCTGGACAAAGATACATCAGCATATCCCATCTGTGCATATACATTAYACTGAGTAGACTACATTACACTGGGTAGACTACATTACACTGGGTAGACTACATTACACTGGGTAGACTACATTACACTGGGTAGACTACATTACACTGGGTAGACTACATTACACTGGGTAGACTACATTACACTGGGTAGACTACATTACACTGGGTAGACTACATTACACTGGGTAGACTACATTACACCTGTCTCTTATACACATCTAGATGTGTATAAGAGACAGGGAAATAGGTTTTCTTTAATGACATTCTGCAGGGGTTAGTAACTCAGACACACAATGAGGGAGGACATTATTAGATCAAATAAACAATGCTTATCCCATATTCAACAAAAACATTCCAAACATTCCAAAGTGTTTAGTAGGTCAAACCATACCCAATGAGGAGTGACCCTGGGTTATAACAACATTATGTGGTGCAAACCACAGCTACTAAGGAGTTATAGCTAGATTGTGAAAATGAACCATAGTACTGGAAAAACATTAGCTGGAGAATTCCTAAATTGAGGCAAAATGCCATGAAGAACTTTACAGAGGCTCACTCCAAATTCCATAACCCTACCTAGCTACAACTCCCTTAATGTATGAGAACAATGGATGTAATGTAAGATAGTCACAGCTAATACTTTGATATATTGTTCAATTAAAAGAGGTTCATAAATTCATCCTAGTGTCTGAAGTTCTAGATTGCTAAAACATTCTGATGCTTCACCAATAGAAAAACAATGACTCAGATTTATTTTACCACCCTCCACAGCTCCAACTCTTCATACTAAACCACAGATATCTATGAAAATATAAATTATCTAACCTCTTTAACCTTGTAATACCACCAGGCCACCAGGCATCTACAGCTGTGAGCTTCTGGTCCAGTTCAGGGCAAAGGGGAAGTATAAGAGGGGAGAGGACACACATTCCAAAGCCATGACCTCACTGTACAAACCCTGAGTGGGGGTTTACAACACACTGAGTCAGGACAATGGCTCATCCTCCATTGTCATGGGGACCACTGGCCAACCCACCTCCTCCTGCAGGGACTTAGCAGCCAGACAGGACTTGTCCAGCTCCACACCCCGTTCCCTCAGCTGTCTCTGAAGCTCAGCCAGCTCCCGACGGTTCTTCTCCTTGTACACGTCTATCTGCTCCTGCAGCTCCTGGGTGGATGACTGAGAGGCCTCCACGATCTCACTCATCTACAGGGAGAAGGTAGAGTTAGCCTTGCTAACAAACAGACATGCATGCGCACACTGACACATGCATGTGGTGTGATATTTGATTGACTAAAACAAGGATGTCCGAAGGCCTTTAGTTGGTCCACTCACCTCCCTCTGTAGTTTCTCCACTGTGCGGTCCAGCAGACTCCTCTCGTCCTCTATCTCATTCTTAGTGTTCTTGAACTGTTCTTTCTGACTACTCTCCTCCTTCAGCCTCTCCTCCAGCTCTCTGTGGTCACGGTTCAGCTTGGTCAAGTTCCTCTGGAACAGAAAGAGTTTAGAAAAATAGGTCAGAATGGTAAGGAGGACCAGCACTTATGCTTTATTATTCTCACCAGTAAATTCTCCCAAGCTTGTGGTCAAAGCCTGGTCAATCTTACCTGTACATCCTCTAACCGGGTGGTCAAAGCCTGGTCAATCTTACCTGTACATCCTCTAACCGTGCTGTCAAAGCCTGGTCAATCTTACCTGTACATCCTCTAACTGGGTGGTCAAAGCCTGGTCAATCTTACCTGTACATCCTCTAACCGGTGGTCAAAGCCTGGTCAATCTTACCTGTACATCCTCTAACCGGGGTGGTCAAAGCCTGGTCAATCTTACCTGGTACATCCTCTAACCTTGTGGTCAGAGCCTGGTCAATCTTACCTGTACATCCTCTAACCTTGTGGTCAGAGCACGGTTGGCACGTGACATCTCCTCCTCCTGCTCCTTGATTTCTTCTAAAGACTCTTCCAGCTGCCTCTTCTCTATCTGTGAGTTTACACATACACATATACACCAGCATAAGACAATAGGTAACAGATCTGATCTTCAATGTGAAAAGTTTTATTACTGTCAATCTGATTGACACTCCTGTGCAGTTTACAGTGGCTCTCCTTTATATAACTAGCAGCTCATGTTACACCCGAGGATCTGTCTTTTTCAGCCATCTATTTCCTGTGTTTGAGGGACGCAAAATCCACTTGTAACTTAAATCTTGCTGAATTGATTGCTTTCATTTTACTCCTGCGACTGTTTCATACTTTGCTTGTGCCTGTATTTTTTATTCGTTAACATTACGACTGCGGAAATGATTGTAATGACCTGTCAAACACACCCCGGTAACGGCTGAAATGGGGTCAATGGAATACAATGTCTTTCAGTTGAATCTATAATAACGCTAAAGCTTCGTCAGGGATTTAACGCAACGCCTCGACAATTACATCACAAGAAAGAGAAGAAAGAATTGAATACAGTTGAAATGTTTACAAATTACATGCGCTGAAATGATTATTGTGATATTATGTCTGATCTCATAAACAATGTAAAGTATCTTTAGATATGTTTAATTTAGAGCAAAGTGTGTTGATTTTTAATCCAAGGATATCCTGCTATTGACACACTTGTTTAATTAATGAGGCAGTCTAGACAGCGCATGTGAGTGCGGGTAGGGTAGACAGAGAAAGTATTTGGTAGTTGCAGCCCTGTTATGCAAGAGAACTTGACAACAGTAATTAATGAGGCAGTCTAGACAGCGCATGTGAGTGCGGGTAGGGTAGACAGAGAAAGTATTTGGTAGTTGCAGCCCTGTTATGTTAATGTTTCCATATATGCAAATACACCCTGTGTATTTATGCAAATGAGGCACATAAAATATATATATACAGTTGAAGTGGGAAGTTTACATACACCTTAGCCAAATACATTTGAACTCTGTTTTTCACAATTCCTGACATTTAATCCTAGTAAAAATTCCCTGTTTTAGGTCAGTTAGGATCACCACTTTTTTTAAAGAATGTGAAATGTCAGAATAATAGTAGAGAGAATGATTTATTTCAGCTTTTATTTATTTCATCTCATTCCCAGTGGGTCAGAAGTTACATACACTCAATTAGGATTTGTTAGCATTGCCTTTAAATTATTTACCTTTTGTCAAACGTTTCGGGTAGCCTTCCACAAGCTTCCCACAATAAGTTGGGTGAATTTTGGCCCATTCCTCCTGACACAGCTGGTGTAACTGAGTCAGTTTCTAGGCCTCCTTGCTCGCACACGCTTTTCAGTTGCTGACCACAAATTTTCTATAGGATTGAGGTCAGGGCTTTGTGATGGCCACTCCAATAGCTTGACTTTGTTGTCCTTAAGCCATTTTGCCACAACTTTGGAAGTATGCTTGGGTCATTGTCTATTTGGAAGACCCATTCGCGACCAACTTTAACATCCTGACTGATGTCTTTGAGATGCTGCTTCAATATATCCACATAATTTTCCTTTCTCATGAAGCCATCTATTTTGTGAAGTGCACCAGTCCCTTCTGCAGCAAAGCATCCCCACAACATTGCTGCCACCCCGTGCTTCACGGTTGGGATGGTGTCCTTCGGCTGTTCAAGCCTCCCCCTTTTTCCTCCAAACATAACGATGGTCATTATGGCCAAACAGTTCTATTTTTGTTTCATCAGACCAGAGGACATTTCTCCAAAAAGTACGATCTTTGTCCCCATGTGCAGTTGCAACTGTAGTCTGGCTTTTTTATGGCGGTTTGGACAGTGGCTTCTTCTTTGCTGAGCGGCCTTTCAGGTTATGTCATTAGGACTCGTTTTACTGTGGATATAGATACTTTTGTACCTGTTTCCTCCAGCATCTTCACAAGGTCCTTGCTTGCTGTTCTGGGATTGATTTGCATTTTTCACACCAAGTACGTTCATCTCTAGGAGACAGAACGCGTCTCCTTCCTGAGCGGTATGACGGCTGCGTGGTCCCATGGTGTTATACTGTTGTAATATTGTTTGTACAGATGAGCGTGGTACCTTCAGGCATTTTGAAAATTGCTCCCAGGATGAACCAGAATTGCAGAGGGTCTACAAAAAAATTCTGAGGTCTTGGCTGATTTCTTTTGATTTTCCCAATGATGTCAAGCAAAGAGGCACTGAGTTTGAAGGTAGGCCTTGAAATACATCCACAGGTACACCTCCAATTGATTCAAATGATGCCAATTAGCCTATCAGACGCTTCTAAAGCCATGAAATCATTTTCTGAAAATTTCCAAGCTGTTTAAAGGCACAGTCAACTTAGTGCATGTAAACTTCTGACCCACTGGAATTGTGATACAGTGAATTATAAGTGAAATAATCTGTCTGTAAACAATTGTTGGAAAGATTACTTGTGTCATGCACAAAGTAGATGTCCTAACCGACTTGCCAAAACTATAGTTTTTTAACAAGAAATTTGTGGATTGGTTGAAAAATGAGTTTTAATGACTAAAACCTAAATGTATGTAAACTTCCGACTTCAAGGGCCTCCCGGGTGGCGCAGTGGTCTGCGGGCCGGGCGCAGTGCGCGCTAACCAAGGGGGCCAGGTGCACGGTGTTTCCTCCGACACATTGGTGCGGCTGGCTTCCGGGTTGGAGGCGCGCTGTGTTAAGAAGCAGTGCGGCTTGGTTGGGTTGTGCTTCGGAGGACGCATGGCTTTCGACCTTCGTCTCTCCCGAGCCCGTATGGGAGTTGTAGCGATGAGACAAGATAGTAACTACTAGCGATTGGATACCACGAAAATTGGGGAGAAAAGGGGGTCAAAATTTAAATCATAAAAAAATCATCATAAAAAATAAACTTCCGACTTCAACTGTATATATCTACAAAAACTGATACAATAAGATAATGTATATATGGGTGGATTTACGTTTTTCTTTCTTTATTTGACAATAAATTGAATACCTGAATTCCCACCAAAATCCCTTTGTCCATGCCAGTAAATGTTTTATGCGCTATAATTCATGTGATGGATTATACATATTCTAAAAGTTTGGAGTATCTTCATCCACTGTCCAACAGTTGCATTTATGCAAATTGTTTAAAAAACATTTAAACAATTTCTATGACCGTTGCTACAGTACATTAGGTTTCTCTGTTCTTCACCTCAAGCCGGCTGACTCTGTCCCCCAGCTTGCTCTCCTGTAGCTTGGCATCATCAATGATGCGGTTGAGTTTGGCCACTTCGTTCTCCAGCTCCTGTGCCCGCTTTCTCAGCTTCTCGGCCTCTTGGCTAAGACGTCCCGCCTGGCCCTCCACTGCCCCCTTGGCTGCCTCCACTTCAGCCTTCTCCTTGCCCACTGCAGCACTGCTCTGGAGAACAGACAGAAGGGTCAGTACAAAGTAAATACAGCGTAGAAAGATGCAACGTTGTACAGAAAAGGACACAATACTGGCTTGACAACTGGTTAAAAACAAAAGTCTACGGTCTTATTTACAAGGCAACTCAAATTCCTTCACAACTCCTCCTCAAAGAGACTCCCAAAACAACTCCTTCATGACAAGCTCAAGGGGATTTAAGAGGTGGATGCATGACAATAACTCTAAGCCTCCATTCACCTCCCATTGAACTGCCTCTACTGCTGTAGCTTGGCCCACACAAAGACAGCATGTCACCCGCAAAAGGCTGGGGAGATTGAGGTGAATGGTCCAGTCCAGTAAATCTGTCCACTTCATTCTGAGTCCCCTGAGCATGACCAACAACAATGTCTCAATAGCTTTACCTGCCGGAGTTGTACAGTTGTGGGGCTGCTGCTTAAGCCTTATGGCTCTCGCTTGTTCACCGCTTGTCACTAAACATGATCAAATTCCATAATTAGATGACCCACTGTTGGTGGCAGCCTGTCTTTGTATGAACTTGGCTGCTGTGGCAGGACAGTGTGAAAGGAGGTCCCTGTGTGCTTTGCCTCTGCCCAGTTTTATCAATGGAGAGCCTGCCCTGGCTAGCCTGTCCTAAGGGACAGCAGTCAATGCACTCGGGGAAACCTGAATTCTGTCTTCATGTAACCTCTTAGCTGACAACAACACACAGCACTATCTAGCCCCGCATTAAGTTTTGCATAGAAAAACAGATAGCAGGTTTTGCTGTGATGATCCTGTCAGAGAGGGATTTACTTTATATCCTGAATGTGACAGTTTAAGAAGATATTGTAGCAGCCAGGCTCCCGACATATTTGTTCAAAAACAAGAATATCTGGAAATGAGGCTATGCTTGACAGAATGCCAGACAACAGGTTTGACAGTTTCTTGTTCTGTTTACTACAGTGAGGAATACCCGTGCTGCACGCCTCCACAGAAACAACCAGGAACTTACGTTCATATGGGCTTGAAGTTGACTACTGATACAAAGGCTATGAGTTTTCCCTAACCAGGAGAAACTAGAAGCCCTAGATAAAAGCTATTCCCAAGGCCTAGAGTTTTTCCTGGTTGGATCACATGGCTCCTGGCCATTCTCATTACAGTACTAGGCCTATATTTAATTGACTAAATATGATTACGTAAACACAGGTTATATTTAAGCAATAAGGCACGAGGGAGTGTGGTATATGGCCAATATAACATGGCTAAGGGCTGTTCTTATGCACGAGGCAATGCAGATTGGCCATATTTTATAATTTTTTTAATTTTACCTTTATTTAACTAGGCAAGTCAGTAACAAATTCTTATTTTCAATATATATATATATATATATATATATATATATATATATATATATATATATATATATATATATATATATATATATATATATATATATATATATATATATATATAATATATTATATATTCATATATCACAAACCCCTGAGGTTCCTTATTGCTATTGTAACAATGTGCGCTGAGCGGCGAAGCAAGTTCAGGGACTGAATCATTTAATAAATAAATGAAAATATAATACAAAACAAGAAACACGAACAACTCACAGACATGAAACAGAAACAATAACGCCTGGGGAAGGAACCAAAGGGAGTGACATATATAGGGAAGGTAATCAGGGAGGTGATGGGGTCTGGTTACCAATGTAATTAGAACAGTAAAAACACATGTTTTGTCATACCCGTGGTTTACGGTCTGATATACCACGGCTTTCAGCCAATCAGCATTCAGGGCTCAAACCACCCAATTTATAATGTAGCTATCAGTTTTCTCCCCATTCATGTTATACAGTATGCAGGCAGGGAGGGACTGTTCATTATGAGGAGGAATGTCTGCTCCCAGGGGGATTAGAGGCAAACGGTGCAGATKAACACACTGTGGTTCAATTCCCCTTAGCCTCACCTGGACAAGCAGGCAGGCAGATAGGCACCTCTCACTGGACAGGTCCAAGAGAAGCCTGTGTATACACACACACTGCACACACCTGACGCACGTACCAGTCACATACTCCACTCACACCTGACGCACGCACACAGACGCATCTGTTTCACACACAAAGACACACAAACCCTGTGCTCCAGGTGAGCACCAATGCTGACTCACTCAGTGGAGAGTGAAAAACCATTCACTAACGAAACAGCATGATAAATAGCAGACAGCTAATGACATGAAACTACTTCAATTACAAGACCTGTGATTATCAGTCATAGGTTTAGTTAGATACAGATGTCTTACTAAATGGGTGTCCTAAAAGGAAGCTATCTGACTTAGCGCTTGGGAATGTGTTTGAATCCCCTCATCTGTCATTAGAACCACTGTACTATGGTCCCTTAGTGACTCATTATCTGTCCACAGAGCTGAAAGAGTCCAAAGTCCGACCACCTTGCCCCCTCACTCATCCCCTCACCACTGGGTGAGTTGGAGGACCCTCATTGGTCACTGAGGCTTGGTGTTCCAGTGTTTGAGCGGAGGGTGGGAGGCGAGGGGTTAAAGTCACCCAGTGGAGGGGAGAGCAGAGAAGACAGATCATTAACCACCCCACCTCCAGGACCCACTGAGGCCTGTTGGGCCTGTTCCCCTCCCCGACACCCTTATCCCTGCATGGGTCAGCTGGGGCACAAGTACACAGACAGACTGACTGACTGATATGCAGGTGTCACTGGAATTACCTACATCCCAGACCAGGATATTCTCACACAAAAAACGTGCTTAAAATGTGTAAATTAAGGCGGTGTTCTCTTTCAAAACATTGGGCATATTCAAACATCTTTCACCTGTCTAGGACTGTACAGAATCCAAGGACAGCAGGGGGTAGAAGCTTGTGAAAAACCTCACTGTTTTACAGGTCACTTCGCCTACTTAGCTAGAATATGTGAAGATTGTGGTATCATCTCTGTATTCAAACTAATCAACTGGGGCTGTGGGTAGAGGTCAGGTTGAGGGGGAGGGGAACATACAGAAAATGTAGACTCATTGAGTTCTCAGTTTTTTTCTCATACAAACATCCCCTCACCCCCTCTTTCACTGTCCCATTTCCCATCCTGGGTTCTTTGAGAGTCCAGTCTGGGCACTACCACCCAGAGGGCGTAGGGGAGAAAGAGCCACGGGTGGTGAAAATTCACAGGGTGCCCTGGTGATCATTGTTCCTTGTGTTTGCCATTTTTTACTCGCTCAGACTTTTACAAAGCCTCAAAATTAACAATTGGAGAGTTTAATTTCAAGGGCTCTCTTGTGTACTCTTAAACTGTGTGTCTATAGTCAGGCATTAACTACCATTGTGCGGCCAGTAAAAAGAGTGGCACTAACAATGCAGTGAAGTATGCATGGCCCAGTGTGTGAGCTCGGAGCTTTTACAGGGTGTTCTCAGGTTGCTGGGAACACACACAAACCCCTGCTGAATCTGCTTTGGAGCCCAGGGAACAAACAATGGAGTTTGCTGATATTCCTGCACCAATTACAGTCCACAAGAATCCTGCCAGGGTAATCCCACATCCAGCAGAGCCCCACTCTATTCACATTTATAGGCACATACATATCCCTTTTTAAATGACAAGAGAGTTAATCCATTCTAAATCCACTGTCAAGAGTCAGTGTGCAGCAGGTAGGACGGAGTCAGGCGCAGGACACAGAACTGAGTAACAACGTACTTTACTCGGGAAATCACAAAAAAATACCATACAGGGAAAAATATTCCAGCTCGACACAACAGAGCTACTACTTAACAAAGAACAAACACGCACAAAACCATGTGGGAACCAGAGGGTTAAATAGGGAATAAATTATAACGTAATGGAAACCAGGTGTGTACAATCAAGACAAAACAAATGGAAAAAGAAACGTAGATCGGTGGCGGCTAGAAAGCCGGTGACGTCGACGGCCGAACGCCGCCCGAACAAGGAGAGGCACCAACTTCGGCGGAAGTCGTGACATCCACAACGCATCAAAAAAGTATAATCTGACTTTTAACTGAATCAAAATGTTAATCTTTCAACAAATCCTGAAAATAAAGATTGTGGTGTACTCATGCACTTGTCAGTGAGTAGCATACCCTTTGATTGGTTGTCACAGACAAACTGGTGTCATCTATACTACAGAGATTAATGTAAAAGTCCTGACACACCCCTAAACACATTTTATGTGTTTACTATCACATGCATTCACAACAGTGAACACAACCTTTTATATGAGTGCACTGTTGTGGGCATGAAGCATTCACAAGGTTTTAGAAATAATACCTATTTCAGACAGTAACACTCACAGTGTAAGATTACAGTAWATCAAAAATAWGTAACTATAGTGGAGCACAGTGTTCTGCTCCCTCTGCTCTACCATGGCCTTGGGAAAGGTACAAAGCAACACTTCTTTGATTGAGCTGACACATTGTCAAGTTGCTATAATGTCCCAGCAGCATCCCTGACAGAAAGGCTTTAGTTAGGAGCTGAAGGGCAGAGTGTTCCCCCTACCTAACCCAGGACCTAGGTCAGGATGCAGAGAAACACAGGATATCTCTCTACCCCAGCTGCAACAACACACTGGTGGTGACATCGTTCAAACAGACACATACTGGCCACAACCACAAGTGAATAAAATCAACGCTCAACACCACAACCTTTATAATTGTTTACTTCAGTCTACCTTAGAGGGTACTGTGAGCCAACGTTGATGCGGCCTCAGTTTTATGGTCCTGTTTTCAAATGACTTCCATTCATGTGCTCTCCCTGAGGGAAAAGTAAATATGGGATAAGAGGGGAAGTCGAGATAGGCAATCGGGACTAAATAGAAGCACAAAGATGACCAAGGTCCTTCCAGGAACGGGTCATATCCTGTGTGATATCAAGTTAACGGTATTCAACACCATGCATTCTGTCTTCAAGCAAAATGAATAGCATCACAGGTCACTCAAGCTTTTCTCCGGCAATGAATAAGCCTTAGTTTGTTTCACCAGCAAGAAGGTATGCATTACAATAGAGATGCTCTCCAACAAAAGGTACATAGACTAGTGTCTGCCTAGTAAAGACAGGTTTGTGATGGCTTGGGAGAAAAGCTTGCAGTGGAAATTAAAACTTGCTGCTTGAGGAGCACTGGCATCTCTCCAGTCACCATAAGATGCCAGCAATCAAATCTTGTCTTGTCCTTCGGGACATGGAAACAGAAACCTTTTTAAATGGAGTCTCTATTGCCGGGCCAAATGATAGGATTTCAGGGGGGTTTGGCTTTAATAGAGAATTAAATAGGCCAGTGCAGTGAGAAGGCAGTCACAGTAGAGCTTTGAGGGACACTGGCCCTTTGTGTCAAAAAAATTGAACCAGAGAATTAACATTTACTGTCACAAAACGCCAAGCCTCCCCAGAATGTGGCATTATTACTGTTTAGCACTTCGCCAGAAGGCCAGTGGCTTCAAAAGAAGGGAGTGGGATGACACAATGTCAAAATTCCACACACAGTACTCTATTCTGATCTTAAATGGTTGATATGAGGCCAACCCGGAGTGATTATAATATCAAAAGACCCTTCAGAAAGTCATTATATTAGGACAAAACACTGACATTGAGCATAGTACTTCTTTTAACTCTTGGACGAAAGCCAGACCTTGGGGAATCATGCTGTCTGGTCGGGCTGGAGGAAAATCACAGGCAAATGACTGGGCTTTGAATGTCAGAGCGGAGGTCAGATCCTGCTGGAGGGAGAGTGACCAGTGCCACTTGCAACCTGAGCAGACTACGCCACTGGACAGTAAGTCCATGCTAAATACTTTGCCTGTACTTGCCAGTACTCCCTACTCTGTTGGATGTTGAAAAGCAATGTACCAACACAAAACAACCTATTGAGTGGAGAAACCACATATTTCCTAAGTCTTGGTGTGAGCGAGTTAGCTTTCTACCTCTGGTCTTAAAGCTGCGGTACATCACAGTCTTGAGCACACTGACCCTCTACTCCACACTCCTGGGGGTATTAGTTGGAATCCCCAAAGCCTTGCATGCATTTTGGCAAAGCAGGCTCCCTCCCCACCAGCTCAGCTCTGCAAGGCAGTGACGCAGCAGAGGAACAATAGGCCCATGAATTCAGGCTACAGCCTCCTTTCACACAGGCACGACCCTCACATGACAGAGGAACCACTTCTCTCACTACAAACACAAACAACCAGCTCTATGCAAGGAGATGCAACCAAAATGGGTGTGCATCCAATGAGCCAGTGAAAAACTATTTATGGGCAGAACATTACAGGTAGCAGGATATCACAGTTCATCTAAACAATTCTGAGAAGCCGTCCTAACTCCCAAGTCTTTTTGAAGGCAAATTCTTCAAACAGGGAAGAACATGAGAGCAAACAGATGGACACAAAAAGTGCTGAACTTTGGCTGTGACACCCATTCCTCTCTTTTGCTGGTAGATTTCAAGAGAAATCCCTTCCCTCTATCAATCCCTATATTTCTCCCTCCCTTGATCCCTCCCTCCCTTCCCAGTAAATCCTCACCTTCCAGCAGTGCCGGGAAGGGAACACAGCAGATCGCTATCATCAACTGAGGAAACACACTGCCTCCTGTGGGACTCTTTACCTTCAAACAGCCCTGAGGAGGTGCTCACCAGGCCACATGGCTTCAATGATTACACACAAAAAGAAGTCAGTCACAGAGAAAATAGAGACAGGCAGGAATCACTCAAGTGGAGGGCTAGAAGCTGGGGGATGGAGCTGCCAGTGTGTCAGGGGATGTATGAGATAGGGCTATAAGGGCTGAGGCTTGGGACTGTGGATAATTCATTTAGGAATGACTGTATGGGTAGGGTGGAGGGAGGTAGAGGATCAAGGCTGAGGGATGAGAGTGGGCTGGAGCTGGGAATGGGGTTTGAGCCTGGAAATGGGACTAGGGCTGGTACTAGAGGCTGGGGTTGGGACTACGGGTTGGGGCTGTCTGGGGTCTGGGGTTGTGGCCCTCAGAGAGCGTTGAGAATCAGGAATGTCCCTGAGAGGGGGTATAACAGCAGCCACCTGAAGAGCCATGGTCACGTCCCACCCTTCCCGACCCCACCCACTGGTCAGAGCTGGAGCACTGTAACAGAATCTGCAGGAGGGAGGGGGTCTGCTGGGTGCACATTCTCTAACCAGCCAGAAACATTTTCTGACACACCCTTCTCGCTGCTCACTGTACCTTATCAGTTCACATTTTTCACATTCCCTCAAGTCTCCCTGTTGTGAAAAACCTGACTTCCACAGAACTGATCTACAATAAGTAACTTATAGTAAGGCTACAGTCTGATTATAAATTCTCTATGAATACTGTTGTTTGACCTCTATAGGTTCTACCTCTATAGATTAACATCTAAAGAATGGACCATGCTACAACTCAATAAAAATACAATTGAACCTAAAATGTAATGACACAAAACAAACATATACATATTTTCAGGAGATGTCCACTCCATAACACATCTGACCCACTTCATTCAGCATATCCCAACCATATCTCAAACCCCTGCTGCTATTATTGTGTGAAACAAACTCATCATTCATCTACTGAGGTCCACAATTATCCCTGCCCTTTCAATGGATGAACAGAGAGAGAGAGGAGGAACAATGAGGAAAAATGCACAACTCATGAACTACAGCTCATTAGATTAGTGACGGCTTGCCACTGCAATTAACGAGCAACGGGAACAACGGGAACAATTTAGTGCTCCAGTTTCCAGCATTATTCTCTGCATGGGGCAGCCCTATCAATGCACATTTCATGGCCGAAGGAGAGAGGAGCAGCGTTTCGATGGGAGACAGGACAGATGAATGCCAGACCGTGCACACTTTATACTAAGCAATTCAGCAGGCTGTGCGGTCGCTCACTCACATGCAGAAATGTTTATTACTTTCAATCCTGCCAATACCTGGTGGATAAAAGTACAGTAGACTGAAACTGCCATAAATAGTTTTTGTGTGTGACAACCTAACAATGGATTGGTATTTGAAGGGAAAGGCCCAAATTACTGAAGATAAACCCAAACTGATAGCAGCCAAACTGTCTGAATACTGAGTAACAATAAGGTCAGACATCTTGTCACTTGTTTATAAAGCACTGGTGGTGAATTCTTGATGACAAACTCTTCCCCTCAAGCAAGAACAACAAGGCTGGCTGCTGTGTCGACCCCCACCACAGCAGGAGGAAGCTGGGGACAAGGAGAGGACTTCCAGGCCCTGACACAAACAGGAAGCATGTGAGCCAGGCAACACCTAGTCAACACAATGCTCCTCTAGCCTTGTCAGTGTGGTTCTCTTATGCCTCTCTCCTCCATTAGCCCTATTTATGTTCTTACCTCACTGTTCTCTCTACCACTTCCTTACCCTGTCTTCTCTTTACTAGTCCATTTCCCTCTCCCCATCCCCTCTCCCAAGTCTTTAAAAGGCTTTGTTTGGTCATATGTTTCTTCCTGTTGAGCCACCCAGTAAAATCTGTTTATAGCAAAACCACACCTCAACATCATGAAATACATCCTAAAGCTTCTTAATGACACTATATGTCATCTAGGGTAAACAGAGTCCAATAAGTTCCCATGAAAAGTGATGACAAGTTAGTTTAACTGTCAGATAGCTGAGTCTTTTTTTATCTTGGTTGGTTCAGCTGAACTACAGAGAAGGGAGTGTTTTGCCCAGCACAGTTTAACCGTTTTCAGACTTGTTTTTCAGCCTTCAGCTGGGGTTGTTATTACAGTGTGTGCGGTGAAATGCAGTTAGGCAAGTGCAAGAAGAGAGAGGAGTAGAGCAGTTCATGTATAGAACTATGACATTCTCTAACACCGGCACCATCCAGTCAATGATTCACTAACCCCTAGAGGACTTTCCAGACATTCATTCAAGTATGCATACTGTATGTAATATTTTAATCTCAATAAACACAAAGGCCTGATTTCCTTATAATAACACATAATGAGGGTTTCATTTCCTCAATAAATAAACAATGGAACACTAAAGTTATACAAATTCAATGGCCTTTGGATAGCATTCATTATTTACTTGTTCCAAACAAATGAAATATCTTAACAGCTGGTAGACAATGATGGGGGCGTAATCTTATTTTTCCAATTCCAATACACAGCAGTCATAAGGTAAGACGGTCCTATTGTGTTAGTTACTAAAATTAAGCTTAATTTTGAGGCACAACTTTGAAGCTGGTCGAAATTTCCTGGTCATTTCACTTCAAAGCTATCGAATATCTACTGATGCTAAACATATGGCAACAAAAACCTTCCCAAACAAACCTTCTAAACAAACACTTTACTACCCAAAGTACACGTGATGCCATACTCAAGGGTTTGCCCAAATCTCCCATTAACATCAATACACCCAGAAAACAGGTGACGTCCTGGGGACATTTGGCGACGTGCCCATTAAATCCCGAAAGGGTTTCGTCACAACGTTATCCCACTGACATTCTAAGAACTTTCTAAAAACGTTGCGTGATGTACTCAAGGGAACGTTCTCTGGGGGACCTTTTCCGGGGACCGGTTTGTCCCGGGGATGTTTTTAGGATGTTCTTGGGATGTTATGTCATGGTCCTCTGGAGGTTTTGTCTAGTTCCTGTTAGTAACGGGGCCTTCCCGAGGACGTTTTTGGGCATTCTTGTGATATTGTGTCATGGTCCCATGAAGGTTCTTGGGACATTGTGTCATGGTCTCCTGGAGAGTTTTGTCACGTGTCCCACGTGTCCCAAACCATTATAAGCAAAGTAATGAAATGATATGGGGGTTTTAAGGTAAGTGGTACGCTGTTCAGCTAATAGTGTACAAATCTTTAATGAATGAAAATATGATCACATTTGACACGATCACTTTTTAAAATGACCCCAAATGGAAATTGAACTCTGAATTTGGGTATGCTGATCTTTCTGCTGCGCCACAAAGTCTGTAGAATTTAAAAGTCCCTGACACCTTCATTACCTATAATACATCTCTGCACTTAGCGAAAGAGTGCCATCTACACTGCTCTTTTAGTTATCAGTTCCTCTGACTATTCTCTCATTGATTTAATTGACTTATTTCAGCAATTTGGGTTTTCATTATAGTTTGGGTTTTCATTATATTTGTCTAATATTGGTGGGGCATATTATTCTGTTTTAATGTTACTCCTGAACAGTGGTGGGCCGTCAGGGCCTGCAAGGCCTTCTCTGCTGGCCTAAACATCATCAGAATACATATATTTTTTAAATATATTTTCCCACAAATATGTATTAAATTATTCCCCAGAGTAAGAGTTATACTCTTCATTTCATAGCTTTCCTCTTGGTTGCACTGCTTCCAGCCCCAGGTTGAGATTTGGAGGGCTGGTCTTTATGTTAGATCTTTTATCCAATCATATTCAGCCATCATGTGTTGCCAGGGGTCTAAAATCTGCTCTCAGGCCTTCAGAATCAACAGTGCGGGCGCTTGTAGCTTAAAGTGAATGGAAATTAAAATTTTGTGTCAACCAATCAGCTTTAGAGTTGGCTATTGTACGCCTGCTGGCTGGCTCCAGTGTTACACAGGAGCCAGCTAGCAGGCGTAGGGCGTCCACGTCTTTTGATTGGATTACCAATATTGAGAGGCAGGTCCTATGGGCAGGTCTATGCAGATCTAGGAAACTCTACTAAGCTGTTTTTTGAACCCACAATGGCGGAAGGAGGAGAAGATATCGATTTCGTCGAGGATATAATTATAACGCCATTCTCAAGACGAACTTTTCAAGAAAAGTTAGACATTGTAAGGAGAGGTCGCCCGACGCCACAAAGCCTGTCACAGGCGGGAAAGGGGTTCGTTCGCTCGCCACTTTCAAAGTTTCAACTACGAGCGCTGTCAATGGCTCAAAGGCTCGAGAAGCACTGCAAACTGTACTGCTGGGAATGCCTATTATTTGCAAGTGATCGATTTGGTGTTTGGAGCCACACTGGCTTTGCAAACTTGAGTTGTCTGTTAAACACTGTTTACCCAAAAATTTCAATTTGTCAATTTCAAGGTGACGCAACGCCTGGTTATACTGCGTTTCTGTCTAAATGTATAGTGTCTAGAGCCATGGCATAATTGATGATAATAAGAGGTGGATTAATTCGGGTGGGACTGTGTAGTACCTCACTGAAGGCCTAGGCCCCAGGCCCACGGCACGCCACTGCTCCTGAATCACTATGTATTTTTAATGGAGCTGAGATTTACTTTGAAGTGCAAAGTGTAGGAATAAGCCTGCTACAGGTGAAATCAGTTACTGATACAAACATGGTGGCGTAGCAGGAAGATTGGAATTCCATGAACTAAGATGTTCCAGGTGAGGACATGTTAAGCAATAATCACTGTATGAATAAACATACACAATGTAATCATGTATGTTAAATATGTAACACTGTTTGTGGTGTGGGTATCCCTAGCATTGCCAAAAGACAAAGACACGCACCCCCCCCCCAAAAAAAAAGACAAAGAGCTGTGACTAGAACAGTGGTCCACCAATCAGGGCCTTGATGGGATTGGCAACAGGGGTGATGTATAATGAAAGTAGGGTGCGTGTGCCCTGGTTAAAATGTTTTTTTTTGGTGGAGGATAACGTTTCTTTGCAACCATCAGGTGGCGTCCCGGGACAAACCGGGAACTAGACAAAACCTCCATGGGACCATGACACAACGTCCAAAGAACGACCTAAAAACGTCCTCAGGGGCGTCCCCGTATCAACCAGGAACTAGACAAAGCCTCCAAGGGACCATGACACAAGGGACCAAGAATGTCCTAGGTTACCTGTTTGGCCTTCTCCACAGACGTCTGCAGCTTGCGGATCTCCTTCTCATACTGCTCCCTCAGTTTATCCACCTCCTGGTCGTGTGTGGCAACCTCCTCCTTCAGTGCTCCCTTCAGGGCAGTCAACTCCCTCTCCCTCCTCCTCAGCACCTCCTCCTGCTCCTCCTTGGCCAGCAGCACCTCCTGTAAGTCCAGCTTCATTTGCATCAGCTCCTATATAGGAGGAGAGGAGGAAGTGGTGACAGTGTCTCGCTAAAATCTCACCCTGAGATTAACTGCTACCTCAACAGGTGACGTGCACAGAAATCTCCAGCACTGCCATTATTGCCTGAGTAATTATGCTTCAGCAAATGTGCCAGAAAGAATAACATGTTTACACATTACCAACACTGGCACTACAATGGTATTGACATGGTGGTTATTATGGGACTGCAAAGCCCTTTCCATGCAGGCCGCTAAGCTCCTCTATGTCAACGCTCTCTCCTCTGAGAGTTGTGGGACCTGGCCTGTGTTTTACCTCCATCATGGCATCCTTCTCTCCGTCTGTCACCACCGTCTTGGCGCCATCCAGCTCGTCGTGCATCTCTGACAGCTGGTCCTGCAGGTCCCTGATCTCCGTCTGGTACTGCTCCCTCTCCATCTTCACCTGGAACAGCCTGCCAGACCGCACAGAGAAGCATACAGTCACAACACACACACCATCACCTGAACACCTGCACCCTGCTTCACACAATGGAACGATACCACCTGCGCTCTGTCAGAAACGCCTGTTCTCCAGGCTAACAGGAGCTATGATGAGCACCTGGGCACTGATCTACCAATCACATCACAGTCACACCACCTGCCTACTTCAACACAGAGAGGGTTTGTTTAGTGACAGGGGGTCATGCACGCAGATGTAGAGTAAGTAGACTGAACACTACTTATTCGCCAGCTCAGTGTACTTATTCCCACATACTGACATGAACCTTTTTCAAAATAGAGAATCCATTCTTGAAAAATTGAATCAATTATACAATGAATGAGAGTAGTTGAGTGATTCTTTCTAAATAAGGCGGGCCCCTCTCTGTCTCTGTCTCTTATTTCTATGGAGTCCATGACATAGACGTCTCTATGTCATTAGATTACAGGGGAGTCTGGCTCCACAGGGCCTCCACTGTCAGCTGCCATCCGCCAGGACGGCCAGTCTCTATTGTGATTGTCCATGATCAGGATCAACAAATCCATCCCCAGGTTTAAGAGACTAGTCCAACATCAACAGACATTTAACAACAGACATCTACTTTGTAGGGCTTTGGTGGGACTCTGCAGTGTACATTAACACAAAATGTCAGAGGGGAAGCAGAACTATAGGGGGCCAGTATTTTCAGACAAAGACAGAAACTCAATGCCCGAAAAGAGATTGCAAGCCCAAGGAACACATTATAATCATCCTGTGACTACAGAAAACAACCTACAACTTTCTCCTACACAAAAAAAAGAGACATAGATAAACAACTTTCCCCCGATAAGAGTCTTAAATCTGAGGATTATCCCCATTGTGCTGGTTTCTTAAGCCGGGCTTTGTCGACCTGTCACTCCTTGCCTCACAGTGCATGCCCTGGTCTGGTGGTCAGTCACTTACTCCTCCAGTGTGGTGCGGAGCTCAGCCTCTGTTTTGGCCAGTTTGTCCCTCAGTCGGGAGCATTCCTCCTGGCTCCTTTCCAGCTCCGTCTGCAGGTCCTTCACCTCCGCTCCGGCTTTTTCATGTGCCTCAGTCAGACCCATCTGCTTCTTTAACACGCAAGGACACACGCACACACACACTTTAATAAAACACCATTCCTCTCACCACACCAAATAAATATGAAATGCATGACATTCATAGTATAGTATCTGAATGACAGTTTTGACAGTATCTAACCAACAAACTCAGTGGCTGTGATGTCTACTGGTCCGCTTAAGTTAGGTATTAGCACCAATAGGATTATTGTGTCTTAAGAGGCGGGAGCCAGGGATTCTCATGTCCTGCACAGACATCCAAGATAGCAGCTAGGTTCAACATGTCTGACATGGTGTCACGGCCGTCGAAAGAACTGGACCAAAGCGCAGCGTGGTGAGCGTACATATTCCTTTTTATTAGAATGACGACGACAAAACAATAAACAATACAAAAACGACCGTGAAGCTTAAGGGCTATAGTGCCAGAAACAAAGACAACTTCCCACACCGAAAGGAGGGAAAAGGGCTACCTAAATATGGTTCCCAATCAGAGACAACGATAGACAGCTGTCCCTGATTGAGAACCATACCTGGCCAAAACAAAGAAATACAAAAACATAGAAAATAGAACATAGAATGCCCACCCAAATCACACTCTGACCAAACCCAAAATAGAGACATAAAAATCTCTCTAAGGTCAGGGCGTGACACATGGCATCATAGTATTACCTTGGTTTGCTCCTCCAGCTGCTTTTTCAGTTCAACAACTTCCTTCTCCAGTGCTACCCTCTGTTCCTGGGCTTTGGCTTGGGTAGCCATGTCAGGAGACTGGGAGGGGGAACAGAGACAGGAGTTATATTTGAATCCATTTACCTTTTCAAAACCACTCACAATATATTTGCATGATAGCATTACTCTAAGATGTCTTATTTTCGTAAAATACAAAAACATGTGTTTTGCTTTGGGTCATGGCAGATCTCAGTGAACAAAATGAAGGGTGGTGACTAGTTTCTCCCCATAACGCACAGGTTTATACATGGCGGTAAGTGGAGGCTGGGGGGAGGAGCTACTGGCTCATTGTATTGGCTGGAATGGAATATATGGAACGGAGTCAAACCTGTGGTTTCCATATGTATGATGTGTTTGATACTGTTCCATTTATTCCATTCCAGCCATTACAATGAGCGCGTCCTCCTATAGCTCCTCCCACCAGCCTCCACTGATGGAGGTGGTAACGACAGTGGCTGTTGTCAATGCTAGGTAAACACAGCCTGGTGCGTTGTATGCTGCTCACCAAGTGAAAGCTTCTGGCCTAAGGCTAAGATAAGAGGCTCACAGATTTAGCTGTTTGTTGAGTTAAATTACAACAACTCCACAACAATGCCTCACTTTGTTGTCGCTCCCCGCTGCCCGCGACTTTAATGTCTGGATCTTCTCAAACACCAGGTTGACCTTCCTCTTGGTGGTGTCCTCGTTATCAGTGCTCCTGCGGGGACACACACACACGCACACACACAGTCAGAACACAGGTGCACTCCCACACTCGGCTGATCTGAGGGTAAAGAGGGGTCTCTGTGTGTGGTAGGTGGATCAGATTAGGGTCTAATCCCAGACTGTTCTGGTTCCTGCTCTGCCGGGGGCCAACTGCTTTGATGTGTCACCTCGCGACCCGATCAACCTCATTATGCCCATCCATTAGGAGGCACATGCAGGGGAATCCCTGGCCCTGCTATGGAACCTGGCTGTATGCAGGGTGCACCCTCTCTCTTCCTAGATCGGCCACAACCCGGGGAAAGGTTCTAAGGTTCCATTCCATTCCACTACCTGACAGGGGAGTTCTAGCCCCCCTCCTTCATAAAAGTTTAATAACTTCAGCTGGTGAATGTTTGTCCTTTCTTTGATGACTCAGTGTCAGAACACCACTTCCATCTGTGTTCCTTTCCATTGACTTCTGACCCTTGACCTGTGACCTGACACACCCAAAGCAGTTTCCTGAACTCACTGGGCATCGAAAAAGCCTGGAGCACACATGGAATGTAGACACTGAGGAACTGAGGCACTTTAGAAGTTTAGGATTTAAAATGCAAAACTTCTAAAACCATGGACACAAATGTACAGTCCAACCATGATACAATGCTCTGTGAGAGACACAGAACTTGACCTGGGATTGGATAGGAACTCTAAGATCCAACTTTACTGGTGCTGTGATTGAAATGTTATCCTATTGGATATATGCACAGGACTTTCAGACTTGGCTTCTTGATGAACATACTTGGGGGGGGGGGGTTAAGCCTTTTAAACCCCCCCCCCCCCCCAAAGCCTCTTAACCTAGTCTAGCTATAAAACTTTCAGAGAGTGAAACCAGCTACGCTATAGCTTTAGCTGGTGTACCTTGGTACTGAACAACAACGAAACTGTCTAGCACCTCATATTACTATTTAATAATATAAACCATCATGTATCACCCTTACCAGTTCATCTATCTTAAACCATGAAGTACACCATAGAGATACTAATCTGATAGGGTATCTATGTGAGATGCTTCCCACTGATAACTCCTCCATTTCCACCTACTGTAAGTGATGGGATTTACAGTGTCGGGTGAAAGGAGAACATCAAGAATCAGGTGATAAGCAGAGCAGGGTTGATCCCCTACATTCCTCAGTAGAGAGGGAGAGAGAGACAGGGAGAAATAGAACTGGGAAGAGGAACGAACACCACTAAGCAGCTGCATCGACCACAGCTTAGATATGGAGGTGGAGACTGAATGGGAGTATAAATTCCTTCACTTTTATCACAAACAGTCAGACTCAGATAAAAAACGTTTAAGTGCTCCCATGGGGCTTTTTTCTTCAAATGGTGCATTACTTAAAAATGCACTATGTAGAAATTGTTCCTCTATTTCCTGTTTGCAAAATGTTTAATAGTTTGCTTAATTTCAGTTTATGTGGCAAAAGAAGCAAGTATACTGTATAGAATCAATGTACTATCTATCTTGTTCATAACCAAAAATATTGTACTTTCAGATGTTTGAAGCTGGTGTACAAAACCGAAAGTAAAAAAGGCAAAAACAAAACTTAAGAATGGGAAGCATAGAAATAGCTCACATAGAACAGATCTACCACTGCTTAGACTTGCTTTTAATGAGAATGACAGCGCTATAACACATATTTCTATGTGAATTTCTATGTAAATTTGGGTAGCCCAAAAAATTACATATTGCAGCTTTAAGAGTGTAACTTGGCACATGTTATGTTTAAACTGTGCAGTTTACTGCCCACTGCATAGTGAAAGTGATACTCATGGCATCATCATGTTGCCTACTAGTGTATTAATATATTACCAATTCATACAAAATATCTAACATTAATACCCTTTAGATTTAATGGACATTGCTGTAAAACTGGAAATTGTTGTGCAATAAAAAGCGAACCAGGAACATTACATCAGTGAAGTAAAAACTCACCCATCCTTGAGGTAATTAAACAAAATCTGTTTTGCCGTCTCTTCATGTGTTTGTTGTGAAAGCTCCTGCTGACCTTTCAAAAGATCAGGTGTCACCTGGATGCAAGAGGAAATAARCAGAGAGCCATCAGAGTTCTGACAGATAMTTTCACATGCAGYTAYGTAGTAATAGAGAATGATTTGTTAAACAACTAACCTAACTGTAATCATAAATAATGTATTGTTTACCTGCACATCCAWMTCTGCACTAGGCTTCTTGCCMAAGTTAGAGGAAGGCWTGGATAGMGAGGTTGTAGCCACACTTGTTAAAATCTTTGTGCTTGGTGAAGATTGACCATCCTCAGCATCTGTACTGTCCAGGGGTAACGTAGAGGAGCGATTTAGCACCRCCTTATACCCCTGGATGGAGCCTGCTGCTTTAGAGGTCATGCTCTGAGGGGAGCCTGGAGCACTGCTACCACAGGCCGWAGCTTTGGCACTTGGCTTCCCCTCCACCGCTGTCACCCAGGAGTCTTTACTCCCAGACAYCTTCTGCAGATACAGYTGTGAGGGGCGGAGGACGTGCTCCGTGGACCTCCCCTGGTTCTTGCTAAACTCATCCATGTATTCCGACTCTCCCYGGAGGCTAAAGGGAAGGGCGCTGTCCACACTCCTAGAGCGCTTCCTGTCCTCTGGRTTRATCCTGTTCCTGCGGCCCGCCCTGCCCCGTCGCTGGTGACCACCATCCTTACCGTCAAACTTGYCGATGAGCTCRTCCACGCCGGGGATGGAGCCTGTGTCRATGTCTCGGCCYGTGCCGGGTTGGAAGGGRATGTAGCGTCGGTTCTGGTGGCGGTTGATGGTATCTGCGTACAGCGCCTCCAGCTGGTCGGTAGAGGAGGTAGAGGAGTGGCGGGAGCGGGACGAGGACTGCAGCACGGGGCCGCTGGAGTCAACTCTGCGTAGGGGGAGGATGTCTGGCTCATGGCGGCTGCGCTCCAGGCTAGAGTTGGCACTGTTAATGGAGCTGGCGGACTGGCAGGAAGCCTTGGTCTGCTCACTGGGAGGGCTGGACACAGCATAGGGCTGGGGTATGGGGACRCGTTGGGGCAGCTGGGRCTGGGGTGGAGACTGAGACTGGGGWGGAGACKGGGGTTTGGATTGTGGCAGAGACTGGGGTTGGGGTTTGGACAGGTGCTGAGACTTGRGTTTGGACTGGGGCTGGGCCACCTGGRTCTGAGKCTTAGACTGTGGCTGAGCCAGCTGGGCTTGAGGCTTGGATTGAGACTGGACTAGTTTGGTTTGAGGCTTAGAGGGGGCTGGCTGGGGCTGGGGCTTGGGCTGAGGCTGTGTTCTCTCCTGCAGGGCAGGACTCCTCCTATGACCCAGGCTGGATGACCTGGCATGGGCGACTACTGGGGAGGTGGATCTGGGAGAAGAGCCCTGGTAGGTGCTCCCAGTCTCCGCCAGGGACATCGGCCGGGAAGGCATGCTGTGGTTACCGTCCAGGTTCAAGGTGTTGTTCTCTGGGTCATAAGGCTTGAGGATCTCTGGGTGCCTCTGGAAGTTCAGCAGGGTGGACGCTGGCTTCTTCCCCTGCTCTGTGACTCCATTGTGAGAGCCCCCAAACTGCATCTGTTTCTGGGACCTGTACTCAACAAAGGGGCTGTCAGAAACAGCCTCCCTGCTTTCTTTGAAGTCATACTCATGGTAGTTGTCAATAAAGGATCCCTGTGTGTCATTGTAGCCGTTACTATTAGGATCTGTATAGGAGTTGGACCCACGGTCCTGGTTGTTCAGCACCACGTACGGGTGTCCATCAATCCCCTGGACCCTAATGCTGAGGCCATAGGAGCCAGCTCCATTGTGAGGCCTGGAAGAGCGGGCCGGCTGATTGACTCTGTACGACTCCATCAGGAATGCAGCAAGATAATAAATCCCTCTCCCTGGATCAGGCCCACCTCTGTAAAAAAAGGGCATAATCTGGTTTAGTCTGAAATGAGATGCCATCAGATTTAATAACGTCAGCAAATGTTTCACTGCTCCATGGCCTGCTAATGAGAGTTAAAGCCTCACAACATTTGATTATGTCATCTGGTCTAATTTTCCTTTTTTCTGTACATAATGGTCTCTGTGTCTAGAGAGTGGTTCCACAGAGAGCACCCTAACTGTTCAGCTCCACCACAGGTTGCCTAGCAGTTAAGAGCATTGGGCCAGTAACCGAAAGGTTGATGGTTTGAATCCTGAGCCAGCAAGGTGGAAAAATCTTCCATTCTGCCCTTGAGCAAGGCAGTTAACCCCCAAAAACAACAACAACTGCTCCCCGGGTGCCGATGACGCCGATTAAGGCAGCCCCCTGCACCTCTCTGATTCAGAGAGGTTGGGTTAAATGCGGTGCAATGCATTCAGTTGTGCAACTGACTTGGTACTCCCTTTTCCTGCCAATGAAGGAGTGAGGCACTGCACTGCCCTAAAATAACATAAGAGAGCCCAGTCTTTATCAACACACTGAACTTGAAAAACAGTGAGTCAACAATTCCTACACTCTTTTGAAGGGCAAATATGACCAGGTACTGTATAYGAAACCATAACAAGCAGGTTACTAACTGGCATCTTAATCCGCTGTAATAGGCTGTTACTAACAGGCATAAGTGAATAATTATATACATGGTGTGAATGAATATTTACTGCACATAAAGGTGTATTCAGGTCTAATGGCCTAACATTAAAAACTGGTATTACAGCATAGCGACAGACTCCAACGATATGTCACACTACACCTGGAAATCCTATAACTATGCGTAGCCGTAGCCTAAATCAAATCAAATCAAATTTTGAGGTATGGGGACGGTATACAGTAACCTTCTTGAATGTCTTTGCTAGTGAATGTGTGTGTGTGTGTGTGTGTGTGTGTGTGTGTGTGTGTGTGTGTGTGTGTGTAGAGGTGTAGAGGGCCTCTACACACAGTGTAGAGGGCCCTGGTTGGTGTAACAGTGTAGAGGGCCCTGGTTGGTGTAACAGTGTAGAGGGCCCTGGTTGGTATAACAGTGTACCATGGGAGGAGCAGGGTAATAGACCTACAGCAGGGCCATTGTCATCAACCCCACTTAACACCACAGCATTAAGAGAGGCACTACACCACTGAAGACAGGAACCTGTGCTGATAGGTTCAACTGTTTCTACTATACTTGCCCAAAATATACACAAGTAACTGAATATTTAGACCACCTTGATACTATTGGGTATTCACATTATAACACACAGATAAAGTAGAGATCAAGTTCTTTGACTCAAGTATCTGAGTGTCTTCTGAGTAAAGACATATRTTTGTGAATTATCTGCCAGATTACAAGTAGTGTGTAGTCTGAAGCTGAGGACAGAGCATAGGGYCATTTGACCCTAAGAAACAGGTCTGTATCAGCTAACAGGAAGGCCAGCAGCGACACACAGCATCACAGACATCAGTGGGCACCATGTGTTTGTATAGACAATGGGCTCTTATCAGAGACCTGTAGGCTCAGCTGATAATGTCCTATTCCACCCCCAAACAAACAAATGCATAGATGAATGTCATGAATGGCCTGGTGTTACAATAGCAGGACAAATTGTGATAGGGATGGGAGGGCTATGATTAGGAAACAAAGGTGACAGCAGATAATGTCACTTTGCACAGATGCACAGACATGCCCGCAAGGCCTTTGAGGAAAACTCTCTTTCAAACTGAAAACGAGTGTTGTCTAGTGCTCTACAGAACTGAACCAGCATGTTAATATCAGATGTGACAAGGAGAATAGAAGCGACGCAGCAGGCTCTTCCTGATTCTATTAATACTCAGAGGACAGAACCTCATACTTTCCAGCCATTGATTGGAAGGAAGAACAATGAGGCCAAGTTAGCCCCTTATCCAAAAGGAAAGGCACTGTGAAGGACAGAAAACAGCAGAAGACGACACAATAGCCTCTTTCACTCCAAGTATCACATGTATCCAACAACACAAGGGCTGTGAGGTGTGAGTGCAGCTCTTTTCCTCTCATTGTGTTACTCTTTGCAAGGGAGGAAACACTTGCTGAGCCAACTTCTCCCCCCTGCTCCTCTGCGATCCATAACTAGAGCACTACCCTCGCCACGGTCCCCCTACACCTCAGACCAAAGGTCAGTGCTGAGAGTGGGTTAGGATGTCAAGGCCCTGCCTTTGATCTTTCCAGGGAAACATTGAGAACAGAAAAAAAGGAGAATAATCTACATGTGCAATGCACTGACTGGTTCTCTACATCCTGGGGGTGTGTTGTTATCACAATACACCATTCAGGCCTGTAAAAGACAACTATAGGAGAGCACATTAGGACACTGCCTTGATTCCAGATTAAAAACTGAATACAAAAGAGTTACATTCATGGCAGATTTGATATTATTACTGTACTCATGACAGATTGAGTGTATTCATATTCCAGGGAGAGCTATTAAGTCTTAGAAATATTATGCAATTCATAATTCTAAATCCCTTAAACAGATTATTTATGGAAGAATATCAGTTACTTATAGCATGTTATGACATGTATATCCCATGCATTCATACCAAGTAAATAACAGAAAGTAATGGAATACCAGGAGAAAAGAGGCAGACATTTTATTCCAAGGAATTTGCTCTTGGGTAAATATAGCCATGCATGACTTTAATCATTTTTGCATACTGAATACATGAATGAATCTATTCATATTACAGAATGTGGTATATGATATTAAAGAATGTGTAACATGTTTGATTAAAAATCATTTTTGAATGCTGAATAGATTCATTTAGTTTACAACAATTCTTCAAATTCTAAATACATACTGAAAGTAATTTATACAAATAAATTGTATACAAACATATTCCTCTTTAATATCTATTGACTTAATAGAATGATTGTGTAAAAAATTGCTTTGCACTGATAATTTAATTGGAACAGGGCAAGATGAGCAAARTTTTCAAAAGTTTATACTGATGCTTTAGTTTAGGGTACAACAGGTGGTTTAACTTCTTATTTACATTAACATGAAATAACACGATTTTTTAATGTAGTTTTCTCTATGATTATTATTTTAAACAAGTAAACAATTTATCTGCATTTGTGCTTAAAGCGGCAACTGCCCAGTCAGTAACCTAAAGTTCCCACGCTATGACGCATTCAATGACTACTGTAACAGAAAGTGCAAGAAGGGAAACTTGTCACTTACCAGCTGCGCTTTACGAAAAATAATCGCGTATTAGTTGTTGCCAAACGTTTAAGTGGCATACTCCACGGAATTGTTCAAAATCTATTTGTTGCAGGTCATGTTTACTGAGTCAGTTCAGTTTAGAGACGCCTGAAGCTCTGCAATACCCCGCCCCCTGCTAAGAACTCTGTAAATCCGCCCATGTCAAGCCCTACTGCCAAACACTAAACCTCAAAACACTGACCTAGGAACAGATTGACAATGCCAACCTGAACACTCTCAAATTTTTGTCAATCAACCTGTTTGACAAAGTATCCCTTTATCAGTTTCGAAGATACTCTGTTGTGAGCCACAGTTGCAACAGTTTAGTAGGCCGTCATTGAAAATAATAATTTGTTCTTAACTGACTTGCCTAGTTAAATACAATTTAAAAAATAAAAATAGTTAGGCCCAGCTAAAGTCCATCATGCTGATTTCAGTATGAATAGCCCATATTGATGTTGATTGCAATTTGTGAATTAAAATGTAAATGTATACTGTATGGAACACGTCATATGGCAGGGTCCATCACGTACTATATCATCAACATTAATCATAAATGAAAATGTTGGTGAGCTATTTTACAAAATCCTTCAGGCCCAGTTATTGGATTTTCCATTAGCCCAACTAGGGATTTGTGGTTATAATAAAGCTACCAAAGAAAATATAACTGAAAAGTCCGCAATTAATAGTTGAACTTGTTTTTTTGGTTGTTGTTTTTTTATTATTATTATTTGTACGCAGATCATTTATGTTTACTGAAGCATATGGATTCACTGTACTGTGTGGACCACTCCCAATTTTCTCATCTATTTTTAAGACCAATAGCGTCATCTAGTGGATAATCACTTACCTCTATGCAATTTGCCTAGTGATTACTCTGGGTATAAGGCTGCTGTTATACACTGTTATACAGCACTTTTATAAGGTATGAAGGCCGACCTACAAGAAACCTCCCAAATTAGCAGTGTTGACTTTGTGATTTTTGTGAACATTCCAGTGCTATAAAAAAACACATTACAGAGTTATTACAGTATAATAACAGATATTTGAATATTTCTATTACAATACTTCCTATAATTTTTTACACCTAGTTCCCAAGCATGATGATAACGTTTTTTATAATTCTCATTCTTTAGTTGCTCTGAACCTTGAGAAAGAAAACCCCCCCAACAATTGCCCTCAGTCCTTGTTGTAGCACAGAGTAGGCATTTCAATGGCTCACACAAGGACTTTAATAAACGTTAAAATCACAGTTCTTTTGTTTAGAGGATAGCAAAGGGCATCAGCCACATTTGATTTGTTCCTTAGTTTCCCCTCCCTTTGTTGTGGCCCACTGTGTTTTCATTTCTGTGTCTGTGAGAGGACTGAGAGAGTGGGCTGTAAATGTGTCTTTAATCTCAACTCTCTGGCGCTATGTTGTGTTACAGTGCTGCACAATAGGGGCTCTGTTCTCCTCCGAGGTGCAGCAGCTGGGACCTCCAAGCATGCTCAGTAGAGTGCGCTGTCTGACCCTGGCTGAGGGAAACTGGAGGCGTTCTAGAATGGCAATGGAACACAATGGCTATACAGTCAGGTCGCGGTCAAGTTTGACTCTTGTGATGGAGTGGCTGATGTTTTTATGTAACATGTTTTTTACGTAAGAGGGGAAATTGTCAATTGCGAAAGCAATCTGGGTTTAGAAAAGAAAATGTACTGAGCTAGAGATACTTAATAATAAAAGAGGAGTGATGACAGATCATTCTGTGGGAAGGAACAATCAACAAACACAGACCGACAGAAATACAGACAGACCTACAGACAGATAGGCTTGGGATCCACTGCGTGGCAGTAGGCCCTTTGGTTTGGCTCCAGAGACATGAGCCAAGACTCATCTGTCAGCAGGCCCACCATGGCTCACTCACAGGCAGCCAGAGCCACAGGAAGTCAGCCTTCAAACAAGGTGGTCCCACTCTTATATAAAACATGCCCATGACTCTAGGTGACCGCAAATAAACACCCCTGGGCATGATAAGAGCAGGAAGGAATAAATACACCCACGCACACAGGCAGAAACACACACTCACACGCACACACACACACACACACAACAGGGGAAGTGGGGATATACGTAACTTTTGATTCCAGATTAAATGCTGTGTTTTAAAAGATGACAGTCATAATTTACAGTGCATAACTTAAGCTAGCCACAGACTTTACAGCAGTCAGCCTCTTCTCTTGTCTGTCACCTCTGTCAGTGCTCTGAACTTGGATCTGGCCTGTCAGGATACCGTGAGGAATTGTCTCACAATCTCACATACAAAAGGATAATGCTCTGCAGATGTGGTGGGTCACTGAGACAACTTCTGGGATTTAAATCTGTCTTATAWTTGGACAAGGAGGGCTGACTGATGTCACAACACAAATATGTGCAGATTACTTCCTCGTTAGGAGTGGACAGCCAACACTATGCTTCTGCAAATGTCCATGCAAATATCCTCATGTTTGCATGTSTACCACTGACCTGCATGCCTGTTGACATTCTGTTTAAATGCAATGGGCACCTTTTAAGTTCTTATTTGTGAATGACAAATGTGGCGTTTTTATTTTATTTCATACTTGTAAACAACGCACACAGCAGCTGAATTTAACAAAATGTGTTGTCTATTATTTTGTGATGCCTTAATACTTAATACAAAAGTAATACCCTCTAAGTTATTCTGTAAGTGAGCATAAAATTAAATTCAAAAAGTTAACAGCCTTTTGAAAAATGAGACTAAATGTATGCTGCTATCACACTTTATTAAAAATAGAAACATATATTCCATACAGACTACAATGGTCCACTGATATTGTTTTAAAAATTAGTAACATACTATAAAACACACTCTTGCACAGAGTTCCTCATTTGGCCWAGATCCACTGTAGAAAAGTCWTCTGASGGGGRAAACCAGGGAAGGGTTGTTGCGTCAGTAGCTCACTTGAGTGAACACATCATGGTACTGTACTTGTATTGAGCTCAACCAAATGCACCACCAGCACGTCATTTCATAAAACAATCACACAATTCTAAATTGAATGGAAATAACTGAAAAATTAAAGGTGGAGAAACAGTGAAATAAAGATGACGTCCAAAGAAGGAAATAAATCCACATACAATTGTGTTAAAAAAGATGGCACATTTATTGCTACATAAATGTTATTTACATGTTGTGTTTTCTGTTACAGAGACAGATAGTTACATTTCTTGTTGCTGGTTTTTGATGTGCATCAACAATACCTAAAATTTTTGGACACAAGTACACATCTTTTATCCACCAACAATAGAGACTGAAGATGAAGATGGAGCCCACACCTTCATGAAATTTGAGCTTGTACAATACCTCAATGTACTAGACTGCGATCTACAATCCTACTATGTTTTCGGATGCTATTTGTACGTTTCGGATAATAATGGACAGGTTATGGTAAATAACCGTGCATTTTACTATCTAATATAGTAAAATAAAGTAAGAAACTTTTTACTCAAAACTTTCGATTAAAAAAATCTAGAAAGAGTAATATTTAGAATTCAAGAAATGTTCTTACAATATTATTGTATAAAAGACTAACTACAGTGAAAAATAAGCCAAATGTTTTTTTAATCTTATTTTTGTTCTTTTTTCATATATTATATGAGGAAAATCATCTGGGAATACAGAAAAGTCTAACATAGGAGCAAAGAGACAGACAGCAGAACATTAGAAAATTACGGGGGAAATGAGAGAGCAGGCAGTGACATACATTATAACCTCAATCAGAGTCTGCCAGCAACATGAATACAAGCTCATGAATATTGAAATGATGAACAAGGCCACATGCAGTCAGAGAAAACACGACAATATGTTTCCAAGTTAATCACAAAAAGAAAATGATTGTAAAATCAAAAATATTTTTTATAAACTCCTTGGGGTGGTTTTCAATGACATCCTTCCTTCTATTACTTAATTTTCACAGAAGAGGCTACTTGTCTCTGGATGTGGCAGCCTTGTCTTAAAGGTGGATAATAATGGAAGACAGTATACAAGGAAACAAATGGAATAAAAACCAGGAATTAAGACCAAAATACTTTTTTTTTTAAAGAAAGTAAAGCATGCACACAGATAAAAAATGTAAGTGGTGACCATTGTTCTTCATCCTGAAACATAAAAAAAATCTGCTCAAAACTGCATTTGTTCATCATTGTACTATACCTATCTGAAGGACCAACTGTTTCTGATGTTTAACAGCATGTGAACTCTTAAAGCTCCCCCTTCCCTTTCCTTCACCAGTAACTTCACTGCTTGGATCAAAACAAAGCCATTCTAAATAACTTAGAACTCCTCTCTGCTATTACACGCTTGACATCATATGTTTACTATGAAGCCTAGAGAAATGATTTGTATACAATTACAAATAAACATATAACTTTTGATAACTTTGAATAATGTTTATTTTAACTTTTTTTTGTTTAGTTATTTTTAACAGAAAAAAAGTTACGTGAAAAGTTCATTCAGGCCAGGTGATATTGTGGTCGTCGTTTTGATTCTACTTTTTCACTAAGCAATCTTTGATAAAACAGCGCTAGGCGATTACAAAGAGCATGACCAAGGCCTGTCTCTTATACACATCTAGATGTGTATAAGAGACAGAGTTAAGACACTAAGAAATATGCAGGGAATGCTAAGGTTTGTAAATGGTTTGCTTTCTGTATTTGAACTGCTCACTACTGAGAATAAACACCTTATAAGTCTGTAGTTGACCTTTCAGGAAAACTAGAGTTTGCCATTCTTCTGTCACCTGTGACACAGAGTTTATAGTGTTCAGGCTAGTGTATGTATGGAACACTATTTAAATGGGCTCATACCCACCACTCATGTCTAGTCCTCTTCCTCTAATTATGTCAGTAACATGAAGACTGAGCTATACCAAACGGACAGATGAGCAGGTCGTTTTGGTTTAAACATGCTGTTCATTGCGGCATGAATAAAATATAAATATAAATAATATATGTTATTTTTTATAAATGGGATGCTTAAGTCTTTTAGTACTCAATACCGCTAATTGATTTTTAGTTGGGCCCTAAAGATCACTTTAAATTTCTGAATATATTAATTTGTATCTTTCTCAGGAGCCTGAGTATCTTAATCTTAGCTCAGGCTAGCCCGAGACTGGCTAGGGCTGGGCCATACTAGTGACACTGGCAAACTGTAGATCAACTGAAAAGCCACAGGCTTCTTAAAGCATATTCATAACTTTCCCTTTAGACATAGACTTTACAGCTCAGTAACATAATAAATACAAAAAAATAATACAAAAAACCCAACATAATTGCTATTACAATGCATTCGTCAATTCAGTTTAGGCACAAGGCAAACTTCCACATGGGAGGGTGGAGGAGATCGCGACAGTCTCTGATTGTTCAGATGCGACACGCTGCTTGCAGACAGTGATATGTGCTGAAGTTTTCTGGTGGGCAGAAATGTGTTGGATGTCATTAYAGGGACCTGGACACTGGGCTTTTCTTCAATCTAAGGATTGCGTTAGTCTGGAGTTTAGCTTCAAGTGGTCTGTCGCCTCCAATTTGTGTCACAAACTGAGTCCTGTCTGCCATTGGGAAGCAAGGGCACCATCTCTATCTTACAGAATTGATCTGGATCATTTTGATCTGAAGGGGCAAAAACAGGAATAACTCAGTCACAAAATCTGATGTTTCATAAAGTAAGTAATATAGTATCTCATCACAGCTATTACTGACAGAGTGAGAGTGTGTGGMTGGTGCTCCATGGAGATGTACCACTGTACTGTACCTGTGTGCTCCTCAGAGTCGGCCCATGGGGTTGGATGTGTCGGTGAGGCCGGGGTGGACCCCATGGTGGGCCTGCTGGTCCCCAGAGATCCCATGGCCAGACACCTTCTCCTCTTCCCTCCTCTTAAGGCATGCTGCTTTGGGGTTCAGATTCCGCTCTGCGTGTATAGAAACAGATTTACTTGTGTTATTACTCTTCATAAGAGGTGTTATAACTCTTCATAAGTGGTGTTATAACTCTTGTGTGTTATAAGTGAGAGTGTAGGAATGCTGACCTCTGACTTGTTGCTCCAGGCTCAGTATGACTGCCACGGCCTGGTGCAGGATGAGCAGCTTGGTCTGGGGCTTCTCGCTCTTCAGGTGCAGCTGAACCATGCGGCCCAGCTCCTTGAAAGCCTCGTTGATGTCTCGCACCCTCAGGCGTTCGCGGGCATTGTTGGCCATCCTCCTCTCGCGCTCCCGCTCAGCCTTCTGCTCTGGGTTCAGGTTGTCATCATCCTCATTGATGCTGCTGCAGAGGGAGAGAGGCCCAGAGGCGCAACAGTAAGACTGAGGCTGATTGTTTTTGGCTATTCACATGATTGGACTCCAGGGARRTTWAGGGACATTCTAARGGCACTSMATGTTTTAGACAGAAGGTCAKAAAGATKMATGTTTGTGGTTGTTAGGTTTATTTACCTTGTCCGWGTGCCTCCTCTGGGAGTCTTGATGTCYCTCTTGTCGCTTTCGTCTCCGGAGCCGAGGTCGTCGGAGGAGTGGCCATCATGCATGTCGTCTCTGTCCTGGTTCTCTACCTTCAGCTCCAGGGCTGCAGCCACCTGACCAGCCAGACCTGCAGCCAGACCTGCAACACGCAGACATAAAGGTAGAGAGTCAGTTCAAATGGAATCTCCGATCATTTWCAGCCAACAGACATTTCACATGTAGTTATTTTAGTGCAGTGTGCAGTGTGTAGTGCAGAGATGGGATGGTCATGGCTGAAGTTGGGAGTGTGTCATGTCATACCTCTGAAGGTTTCCACTTGGTGGTTGAGTTCAGCGGTGGACATGCTGGACATGTTGGACATGGAGCCCACGCTCGGCGGCCCTCCGTGACTGTTGATTAAACTGCCAGCCTCATCCCGGTGAGAACCACCCTGTCGGAACACAGAGAGAGAGAGAGAGCGAGAGAGAGAAGGTCAGAGTCAGAGTCAGAGTCAGAGTCAGTGGGAAACAGTACACGTTCAGCTGTATGGAAGGGTTCTGGTCTGAATGAGCCAGGTACACTCAGGAAAGGAATGATTTCTATTCGACCAGAGAGAATGCTTTTATGACTCAGATATCTCACACTTGAAAAGCAGAGAGAGATAGAAAGAGAACTTTGTTGTTCAACTTCACTTTAGACTGACCTTCACAAACGGAATGCTGTTGCTGTCTGTTCAAAAAAGAAACAACAACCTTCCAGAGCCTGGCTCAGAGCTTTGAGGGAGATTTTGTAGTCTACAAGCCGATGATGAGAACCTTGGTGGAAAACTGTCCATTGAAAACACTTGTAAAAATGCATGTTTGGCTTGGATTTCACAACAGGTTTTTCTAAACACTTGTCATGACAAATTTAACACAATGCCTGACCTTACTGGTGAGCTAAATAATCATATTTCCTCATATTAAAAGCAGGATCTACAGGTGGAGCTGCAGTACAGGAGTCCGTTTTTGAGAACTAATGATGGTTCCCAAGTCCCTCAGTTCTGACACTGGGGGGTGCTTTGGTGCTGTACTTCACCATAACAAAATGCATAATTCATATTCATATTCAGGAAAAGGGAAACACAAACACACATTTGTATTGCTGTATAATCTCTTCATAATAACGAATGCAGTATGTGATGGTAAACCTATCCCCTTCTCTCTCTTCTTTCTTTTTTCATTTCTATAGCTTTTCTCTCTTGGGTTAGCCACATTATGTTCTGAGGGTTCTTCTTCCTCTTCTAGATATATCTATCTCTGATCTATTTGGAAGCAATATAAGGCAAAACCCACTCCAAAGACAGACCATTTCCTTATTTTCCCCTCCATATTGGTTGTGAAACAGGGCCCTCCCATCATGCTGCATCACCATCGCTGTGCTCGCTGGGGTTTACCACATGTTCCCCACTCAGCTATCTGGTTCTCTTCTGGGAACTAGGGGAGGAGGAGGAGAAACCAGTACGGGCGGGGGGTATCTTCCCCTTTTCTTATGGAATGTGATCCCAAGTCACTTTTGGCATCCGTTAACCCTGCTGCCCCCAAACCCTCCCCCTCCTCCTCACTACGCTAATCTCTGCAGCGCTCTCAACAGGTGTCCAAACAAGTCTTTGTCTGGAGGAGGAGGTGGGGCGTGGGGGTGCTGGCGAGGGAAGAACGCTGCCATTTTCCTGGCTGGGCCTGATTACCATACAGCTGAGGACCTCTATTTGGGTGGAGACTGTGGCTTCAGGCGCGCACTTCCAACCATTCAGATTTGTTGAGTTGGTTAAAAAGAGGCGGTGAAAGAGTAAAAAGGCCTGTCCTGAGTAAACGGCTGTGGCTGTGCCATGCTGAGGTGGCTGAGCAGCAGTCTGAGGGGACCCTCTTTCTCTCTACCACAGAGGAGGCTCTGTGTTCATGCAAACACAGCCAGTCCTCTTTTAGTCTCACAGCCCACCAACACTATCAGTATAGTCCCTCAACACTCTGTAACGAGCACACCAAACTGAACTGTACCATGGGAGAACCACTAAAAAGCAAAGCACTTTCAGTCACAGACCAGTAAATACTATCCTGAGAGTTCCAAGGACCACAACACCAATATCAAAATGGCCATGACTGAAAACACATGGTGCGCTGGGACATTTTCTTCCTTCTACAGAGAGTAACAAACCAGAAATACTAGTCCCTGTATTTAAATTATTCTRGGCAAAAGGGACACAGGCTYCAAGCTTGCATGCTGCRAAGGCTGTGAAAGGYTGTAAACTTGTCTGTAAAATGGCACTGGTTTWAGGTTTGGCAGTACAGATACAGGAGCACCAACTCCAATAAATGAACAGTYAGGGRAGAAGTAGTACRGCAGAAAYACAGAACRCATCCAAACCTTGTCCACTTGAAAATTGGATATGATTRTTACCATAGGCCAGGGATCAAATGCCTCCCAAWKTTCTTGTGGGTTTKTTGGYCCGATTACCATGTGAGTAATGCAAGGACTAGTCTCACAGATGCTACTCCTCAGCAAGAATGTTTACTAATCAGCCAGTGGTAGGGGGACAGGTTCCTGTGAGGAGCTGGGACTGAGGCTGAGGTCTGGACAGTAAATGATGAGGTAAGGAAATGCTGAGCATGTTTCAGTCCTCGGCATCCKCCCCTCCTCCATCACATCCCCTGAATGYCTCCATCCATTTTCTTAGAAAAGGGAGTTTAATCCAAGAGGATCTTAATCCAACCCTCCACCCACGTACGCCAGGACTGATTCAGAAAATTCAGGAAAAATATGGCCTAAATTATTTCCCATCACCTAGGGATTAGTGTAGAACTGTCTCCCTCTGTTGAAACTTCCACTACAGATGTGCTCAAATCCCTCTCCTCACCGATATGAAATAGTTCAGATGGAGGATGGGCAAACACATTATGCTCTGCACCGAGACCTACATCCCCCGTTCCCCAGGAGCTGCCTCATAGGAGTGCAACTGACAAACACTTTCCAGACCAAAGCAGAACTTCACTCCGTTTTGCCTGGTTTTCTCATTCAAACCTGTATATGAGGTCTTTCTTAAGGAGAGTAAGCCTTCAGGCCAACCATTACACATATGRAAAGTATGTGAGTTTAAATTAAACTGTTCTCTGTGGAAAAAGGCAGAGTTTTTGCACATGGCTGTGGACTCATTCTGAACAGGTGGCCAAGTCTTGTTTATTAACCTATTTGGAGAAACGCAACGCAAAAGCACATATGCCTACCCTCAGTCCAAAAAACAGACTTTCTTTTAAGTATTCAAACTCAATTCTTAAGTTGCAAAACACATGAAACATAATATCCTTAACATCTAAAACACTCAAGATCTTTTTCTTCTGCAAAGTTAATTCATACCATTGCTGCTGTCCGACTAGCCACCAATCCGGCGGCAGGGAAGTTTGCTCCGAGGGCTGCTATTGGCCCGTTCTGTCCCAGCAGGCTGTGTATGTCGCTGGGCAGACTGGTGGTGGAGCCCACGGCATGGTTCCGCAGGACGAGGATGGCATCATCCAGTCTGTCCAGGCGATCCTCCATCCGAGACTGGGAGGACCGAGAGAGAAGAGGGGAGGGGAGAGGGGGGCGAAGAACAGGAGAGAGAAGGACAGAGCAGCTTAATATAAGCACATTAGGACAAAAAATGGAGGACATTGTGATTTTATGGCGTGATCTTGGAGTGAAAAAACACCACAGGGATAATAAAAGCATAAAAGAAAGACACGCAAAAACAGATGAAGATAAGCCATTTCAACCTGAGGAGGGGCACAAGGGATGCATGTGTTCATAACATAAGCATCCTCATTTGTATCTATAGAAACTGATAAATGGGCTGGCACACCACTCATTTGGAGCACCATGACTATTCATTTGGTATTAAAGCGTCTTATGCTCCTAAGCTGATTACTGCAAGCTGAAATGTCAAWATAKAAATAATAAACAACAATAAAAAGCATGGCAACAAAACATTTKAAACTCCAATTAAATGGAACGGAGGCCAAGCTGGTGAAAGAAAGAAAAACAACTAAGGATGTGAAAAGGTGTCAAACACTGATGGGTAAAGTCTCCATCTAAAGGACAGGAGTACCTCGCATACATCCTTTAAGAATGACATGGCATCCTGGAGATGCTCATGAAGCTGCTGATGGACTCGAGTTTTCTGCCAAAATCAGATAGAACAGGAAAGCATGTGAGCACAAATAAACATTAGTGTAAGAGCCAGAGATAGTGTCGACTGAGATAGAAGGACAGAGATAGTGTCGACTGAGATAGAAGGACTGAGATAGAAGGACAGGGATAGTGTCGACAGATAGAAGGACAGATAATGGTGTCGACTGAGATAGAAGGACAGAGATAGTGTAGACTGAGATAGAAGGACAGAGATAGTGTGGACTGGTATAGAAGGGCAAAGATAGTGTAAACTGAGATAGAAGGGCAGAGATTGTGTAGACTGAGATAGAAGGACAGAGATAGTGTAGACTAAGATAGAAGGGCAGAGATAATGTAGACTGAGATAGAAGGACAGAGATAGTGTAGACTGAGATAGAAGGGCAGAGATAGTATAGACTGAGATAGAAGGGCAGAGATAGTGTAGACTGAGATAGAAGGACGGAGAAAGAGGAGAGTCAGACAGAGACAGATATATGGTAACTAATCACTGTGTCAGGCAGCATCAAAACTGTGGTCCTGTGTAGATAATAACTCCTGACCCCTCGTCCTCTCCTCCCACCATGAGGTCCCATCCCTCCCACACATTCGCCGTTCACACTGATCATAGGTTTGGTCGCTTCACAAAAATCCCATTGTAGGTGGCATTCAAATATAGTGAGTAAATATTTATCCCCACAGCCGATGGTGTGAATGTGTGATGTGGGCGTCAGGCGGTGTGGGGTGAAAACTGATTCCAAGCCGTGTTTCTGGTCCGCAGACGGACAGGCAGCTAGCGCAGGAATCCTGGAGCAGTGGTGGTTCAGTCAACGCAACAGCTGCCAGGCTCTCCAGCCCACATAACTCCAGCCTCCCCCAACCCCATCCTGGTCCACGAAGTAGAGGACAGATGGCAGGAGACACGCCCCAAGGGACGGGTATTGTTCAGCACCCCCAACCCCCCCTACCGACATTTGTCAGCCAAGAATCTTCATGTAATGCTACCCTGCCCTACGCGAGAGAACCCATCTACTGTGTGCGTGTCCATTAAAAAGTGCTCAGGGTGTGGGGGAAGGGAACAGAAGGGAGGCAGGGAGACTTACCAGTGAGTGCAGGGAGTTCTCATAGTTGGGGGAGGAGGAGCTCTGCCCGGCTGCACCACGGGACCATTGGTTGGTACCTGTGAGAGACAGAGAGGGAGAACCACAGTTATCCATCACAACATGGCCAATGATAAGAGACCTGCATCCTGCTCCACTCTACAGGGGCTGACTGACCCACAGCACACAATCTGTCCCCTGGTCTCTTGTTGTTGTGCTGTGAGAGGTATTTCATCATTGGGGTTCAGCTGCATAATTTCCTGGTGACTGGCTGCATCCTGCATCATGAGCCAGGGCCGTGGTGGACGGCCCCAACATACACCAGCACACTGGACATGGCCTACATCCGCTCATTATGAGCTAATAGCCCAGGGAACAAAGTGAACAGTGATAAGAGGTCCGGCTGGACAGAGCTGTCTTCCACTGACACTGACAGAGTGATTATTCCACGACAAAAGGACCTCTACTCTATCCAATGAGCCAGAAAAGTTCCAGAAGGCTCTAGCAAGGCTGCACTCATGGGTGCTCCTCTTGTCCGTTGATCTAAGCCCGAAGTGATTAGCTGACAAGCTCCAGGGTCACGACACAAATATCATCTGACCAATCACATGCCAAAGGCTGAGGTATAGTGTAACAGTCCAACAGCTCCGTGGCTTGCCAAAAAACAGTGCAGCGCAAGAGAGACTCAGAGACTTGAGCTGAATTAACTTTCCATTCTGAGATTCTAGAGACAACCAAGAAGACGGCAATAGTCCAAACAAAGGTGGAAACATCGTAATTATGGAATTCCATTCTATCCCAGACTGGGTGATCTCTAGAGCACATTTGGAATTTTACATAAAGCGAGGGGATCACAATGTGTGGGATGGTTATAATCAGTACATGAAATGTGCAATGGCACATATGTCACGCCCTGACCTTAGAGAGTCAATTTTATTTCTCTATTGGTTAGGTCAGGGTGTGATGTAGCTGGTGGCATTCTATGATGTTTTGTATTTCTGTGTTGTTTTGGCGACGAGTGTGGTTACCCAATCAGAGACAGCTGTCTATCGTTGTCTCTGATTGGGAAGTCCACTATAGGCAGCCGGTTGTGCCACCTTAGTTGTGGTAGTTGTCGTTTTTAGTGGCCTGTATAGCCCTAAGCTTCACAGTTGGTTTTTGGTGTTTCTTTTTTGTTGGAGAGACGACATCTCTTATAAGAATCATGTACGCTCACCACGCCCTGCACCTTAGGCCAGGTCATATCCCTGACGACGTTACGGTGACAAACAAATACAAAACATCACATGATTGATTAAGTGCTGAACTAAAATCTAGATCTGAATCAATGAGGTCTGATGCAACAAAATGATATTTTTTCCTTTGTCTCTTTATACTGTAGCCAATGTTGTCTGAAATATTCCAACTAACAACAACAGCATGCACCAGGAGGTATTTACATCACCAAGCCCTGTTGTGTGCACATGAGAACAGTCCAAGTCTCCTTAATCGGATTGTGACAGAGGAAACCTCCCCAGGTTATTTATCTGGGCTGGTGTTAGTGAGCTAACCCCAGCTATGGGCCCTCACTATACCGCCTGGTCTCCATTACTGTGGCAGGAGGCCAACACCCAGCCCACGTACTGTAGCATACTCTACAGATGGATACATTGTTWAGCTTACCTCTCATTCTCTCATTTAGGCTGTTTGTCAAAACCAACAGCAGGCCCCATTTTCTCCCTGTTCTCCTCTAAAATGGTATTTCAGTATTTGAGAGAGAAAGATAGGGAACCGGGAGATCGCTAGCTAATGTTAGTTTGTTTCTGACAAACACTAGGATTACATCTCCACTTGACCTGGGGGAACTGTTTAGGATTTTCCATTGATTCATCGTCAGCAGTGTAAACTAAGCATTAGTCCTCTTCTGAGAGAAAGTCTCTCCACACAAAGGTCCTGGAAAAGCCAGGCTTTAATTAAGAGGCTATTAAAAGTAACTTTGGAGCAGGGATTGAGGGAGCCTCTCTGCTCAACCTCAGTGTTTCCCTGGCGCGAACCAAACAGGAAGTACTCATAACTAAGCCTCCCTGGGCCTCTGGTCCCCACGTGGAGGAGAGGAGGAGAAGGAGAGGGCTAATTGAACACACCAGCCAGAGTTGAGTTGAGCAGCACCAGGGTGTATATCTGTTCCTGCCTGGTTGGGTTATGAAAGTAGCTAATCCTAATGAACAGATGGAGCAATTTGTGGTTAATCTGAACATCATGTCAAATCATTCCCCAACTGACCTCTGTAATGCCCCCTATTCTAATTAACAAACTTCAAACAAATAAATGGATATTAGATCGCAAAACATGAAACAAGAAATACATTTTCAATCATCCCAGTTGCCCTTTTAAGCTACATTAACTTTAGTTTTTATGGAGGCGTTCTATTAAACTAATGGAAACAGATTTGGAAATGGATAAGTTATGACTTTTGGGAAGGGTTTTGGACAAAGGCAGATGTTTATTCATATGGAAAGTCATGTATGTGGAGTATTTGTTTTGCATTTGTAAATTGAACAGAAACTGTAGATTCACTGAGGATTATGTGTCACGGCTGTTGAAGGATGAGGACCAAGGTGCAGCGTGGTATTTTACTTTATTTAAAAATGACGCCGACAAAAAACAATAAACCATACAAAACAAACCGTGAAGCTAAAGGCAATAGTGCCAATCAGAGACAACGATAGACAGCTGTCCCTGATTGAGAACCATACCCGGCCAAAACATAGAAATATAAAATCATAGATTAAAGTGAAACTATGCAGTTGTAAAGAAGTACTAGAGTTGATTTCATTAAGTTTTTGATCATTACATTAAGTTTACACTATCAAACTTGTTCAAACTATCAAATGTTCTGTTATTAAGATCCGGCCGCAAAACCTAAACCTATAGGGGAGGGTCTGGGTGGGCATCTATCCGCGGCGGCGACTCAGGTGCGGGACGCAGACCCCGCTCCACCGCTGGCTCACCCCACTTTGGTGGCACCTCTGGTGCGGGGACCCTCGTCGCCGACCCCAGACTGGGGACCCTCGCTGCTGGCCCCAGACTGAGCGCCCTCGCTGCGGGCCCCGGACTGGGCGCCCTCGCTGCAGGCCCCGGACTGGGCGCCCTCGCTGCAGGCCCCGGACTGGGCGCCCTCGCTGGAGGCTCCGGACTGGAGGCCGTCGCTGGAGGCTCCGGACTGGAGAACGTCGCTGGAGGCTCCGGGCTGGAGGCCGTCTCTGGAGGCCCCGAGCTGGGCGCAGGCACAGGACTCACCAGGCTGGGGAGACACACAGGAGACCTGGCTCTGGGAGCAGGCACAGGACTCACCAGGCTGGGGAGACATACAGGAGGCCTCTTCCTTGGCAGAGGCTCCGGATATACTGGGCCGTGGAGGCGCACTGGCGGTCTCGAGCGCAGAGCTGGCACCACCCGTTCTGTCAGGATGCCCACTTCCACCCGGCAAATGCGGGACGCTGGCACCGAGCACACCGGGCTGTGAATGCTCGGCCAAGACACAGTGCGCATCACACCATGGCCCGGGGCCTGACAGTCACATGCTCGCCCCGGTAAGCAAGGGGAGTTGGCTTCAGGTCTCGCAACTGACTCTGCCAAACTCCCGTGTTCCCCCAATTTTTTGGAGGCCCGCTAATGGCGGCACGCGGCAAACCGTTATGAGGGAAACGGCATGGCAAGGAAGCCGAGAGGCAGCCCCCAATTTTTTTGGGGGGGGGCTGCCTCTCGGCTTCTTGCAGCCGTGTTCCTCATAACGTTGCCGCGCCGCCATTAGCTGCCTCCAGTTCCCTCCCGTGGACGGCGATACTCCCCAGCCTGCCTCCAGGGTCCCTACCCCAGGATCCTCCCAATGTCAGGAGTACTTAAACCACGCATGCTGGTCCTTTGGTGGTTGGGAAGTTCTGTCACGGCTGTCGTAAGAAGGATGAGGACCAAGGTGCAGCGTGGTGAGCGTACATTTTTACTTTATTTAAAAATTACGCTGACAAAAAACAATAAACCATTACAAAAAAATCCGTGAAGCTAAAGGCAATAGTGCAAACAAACAAGAAACTTCCCACAGAACGGTGGAAAAAAGCTACTAAGTATGGTCCCAATTCAGAGACAACGATAGACGAGCGTGTCCCTGCATTTTTTAGAACCATACCGGCAAAACCATAGAAATATAAAATCATAGAAACACACAACATAGAATGCCCACCACCGACTCACCCGCCCTGACAACCCAAAATAGAGACATAAATGATTCTCTAAGGTCAGGGCGTGACATTATGATTGTAAGAGACACTCTGTTCACATTGTAAACAAAAGTTGGTGCCCTTGGTATCAATTTGTCTCATTATTTGTATAACAAAAACAATCCACACCCAAATAAATGTGCTCCTCAATCTCCAGTGACAGGAAACTTCAACTGATTAAAATTAACATGGTTGGTTGGCATTCTAGCCTCCTCTGTCTCCAAGTATGGCATGCTGCCCTGAGTGTGAAGCCGATATAGTCCTTCTCATCAGCTGAGTCACTGTCGCTGCCTCGGGCAGATAAATAAGGCCCTTTGCAGGCAGGAGTCGGTCCCATGGGGGGAACAGCTGTCCACAGACCAGGGCAACAGCTGCAGGACGAGGGGGGCATACGTGAGAACAGCTGTTCGCCACTCCAATCACCACACAGTGTACGGACAACTGCCCACTAAAACAACACGCTGGGCTTTCCCCTCTTCTTTCTCTCTCTAGTTCTCCTCTGTCAGAGTGGTCTCTCACAATTCATTAAAATGTACCCTGCACATTGCTCTTGCTACTTAAGGACCCAGTTTCAGGGAAATTTGATTATCTGAATTAATCTTGGTTGGTTAATCCTGGTAGAACTGAATACAGTGACTGAGAGAAGAGGAATGTCAACTCTAAAAAGATAGTACTTTAGTCCCTTTCAGCCAATGACAAGAGAGCTGACTCCTTATCCCTATGTAGCTAGGATTTGTCCTGAGGTAAACTGCATCAGCTTGTCGCCATGAAAGGCATGTCCGTCAAAGTCACAGAGACTCTGAAGACCATCGTGGAGATAAACATCACTTGAAGACCATTGTGAGATAAACATCAACTTGAAGACCATTTGTAGAGATAAACATCACTTGAAGACCATTGTGAAGGATAAACATCGACTTGAAGACCATTCGTGAGATAAACAATTCACTTAAGACCATTTGAGCACATTACATCACCACTTGCAGGTGTTTCACGACAACTACAGCATAAGAAAGAAGAGCCTTATGGAGAAGCGTGGCGAATGGGTCGGCGGGACACATAACCTTCCCATCTCCTCCCTGGCATTGGGCAATTAGTTTAGGCTGGTTGGAATGCTATAATAGTGCAGTAGATCAGATGGCAGACTGTGATGTTCTAGCCTGCCCTTACCAGAGGGGGCGCGCCGGTGGTCAGCCACTGTCGCTTGAGGCAAGCAAAGCAGCAACCACTGCTGTGCAAGTCAAGGGGCGATCGGAGGATCCTACAGGGGTGGATGGGGTGGTTTTGGCTGAAAACATCACTTGCTGGGTGTGGGGTCAAGGGTGGTAGAATTGTGGTAGAGAGAGGGGAGAGGAGAGAAAAGGGGAGAGTCCAGATATTCAGCTAGAGGTTACTTAGAGAAGAAAAGAGGGATAGATGAGAGTGAGAGATATTGTGTCGGGTGAAACGGTATGGGAAAGAGACTTGGCGAGTGAGGGAGGGCGACATGACAGAAGAGGAGAAAGAGAGAGATCGTCAGTAAGGCAGAACATGCAGCTCTTTAAATCACAACCTCTCGTTTCCCCATACTTTTTTAAAATAGCCTTGGGGGGTGTCAACCATCCTTCAGCAGGGCGCATCGGGCCGAAATTGGACTCATCAATTTCTGGGGATTTTCAACCGGGGAGCCCATACAAATGTTTCAGAGAGCAGACATCCATATGGGCCCTTTTTAACGGTGACTCAGTGGCTTCCAGTGGAAAGCACACAAATAAGGTTGGTAACGCAAATGAACCCACGCGATAGTTTTAAATTCACTGCGACACCGAAGGCTCTGACCATTCAGGTGCCCTCCTCAACTCTGGATTAGTGCTGTTTTTATTTTAGATCTCCCCCAACTAGCCACTAACAAGGATGATAGATCATACAGAATACTGGTCTCATAAGTAATATGGCCTGATTAACACGTTTAATTTAGAAGGAGGAAAGTATGTCTTTACTTTTGGGGGGAATACAGGACAAAAGCGGTTGAATGATCCTTTAAAGCTAAAGTGGACTAAAAATCTGCCCGTAAGACACCCTCCATTAATATCTTTTCTCTAACATTACGAATGGTGCTACTTAAGTCCAGTATATAACCCAGGTGGATGCCATAGACAGGGAGGATATCAAAAGGCCTGCCAGCATCTCGAAATGCCCCCAATAGTGATGGATAAGCGGTAGGGGGCGGGCGGGGATGGGAAAAGGGGATAAAGAGAGAGATAGGGGTGTCCAGTGGCTGACTGAACACTCAAAGAGACTTAGATCCCTCACAGCTAGTACATGTCCCTGGGCTGGAAATGTGTTTGATCTCCAACCCTATGATGGGGGGAAGGGCTGTCATCATGTCAAGTATTGGGGAATTCTTATTGGGGGGGTATAGGTAGCCCAGCATGAGGAAAGGTTTTGTTTTTTTCTCTGTTGAGATTGATTTCCTTATTCGTTTCTCAAGCCAGATGTTAAAATATTGGCTTGTTTTGACTATTTTAATAGTGGGTTAGGTTCCTGCTCTATACCAATTAGCATACCCCTCTTGAGTCTCTTCGCCTGTTTTCACACCTGGTAGTTTGTGGGATGGGATACGAGCTTCTCTTAGCCTAGGGGCAAGCAGTGGGTCCGTCTCCTATTTACATGTTTGCTTGTAGGATGCAAATGTCTGTGTTTTCCACACCACTTTCTTTGAAGTCTGAAGGTTTCCTACTCTTTAGGCCAAAATTACCTCAGACCTTGTAAGGTTCCCGGATGAGATAGTAAAAGCTTTGTGTTCCATAGTGGCCAGTGTTGTTTTTGTTTGGTTTAGGCCCAGACCATTACAGTAGGCTGTGAGCAGAGCATGTTTAGGCAATCGCTGATACATAGGAACTCCTTGAATGGTCACAGGATGGGGCCTTGGAGGGTGTAATAGTGGAGGTTGGGACCGGTTGCTCTGCTCACTGTCTGAGCAATATGTCAATGCTGAGGTCCATTGCCGCAAGGGGAGGGGGGAATGGGGTGTCAAAAGGGGCATAAGGTCCTGATATGGGGGGGGGGGCCTATATCGAGTGTGGCCAGGGTTTCGCTTGGGGTTTTCTTAGCTGGTTGGGGTGTGGCTGGTGATGCATGTGGTCTGGTGTAGGTGCTCTTGCGTGGTTCTCTCGGTGGCAGGTCCTTCAGGCGGGGGGTACAGGTCCTAGGAGGGTGTCTCGCTGGTCTGGACGGGTGTCCTTGCTCTGTTGCTCCTGTGTGTGGTGGCTGGGTGCCTGGCAAAAGTTTGGATTGCTGGCCTTGTTAGAGGTGGACCTGGCCGTAAAGGCTGTTCAAAGTCCAGGGTGGAATGATGGGGCCAGGTAGATCAGTAGGTTTTGAAGGCACAGTCCTGGGAAAAGGCTTCCATTCACACTGGCAGGGTGATGAGTAGTTTTTTTTGTGTAGCAGGGTTGGAGATAACCAAATTGGGGAAAAGTGGAAGAAGCTTTTTTCCCCCCCCACTCTTTGAACCCCTAAAAGTCTACTGGAACTGAATGAGGATGTCCCCTGTGCCATTACTGTCCCAGACTTGTACACGTTGACAGAGTTGTTTTCAATTTCTCAATGTCTATCAGTTATATGAGATATTCCACCCTGGGCCAACTACCCTCTCTCTTGACATAGGGGTAGTGAGACTGCTTATAGCAGTTGGTGCCATGGCCGAGGCGCGATGGTCTGTGTGGAAAATTAAATTGCTTACCTTCCACTCTTTTGTAGCAGTCAGCAAAATAGTAACTCTTGGATCTGTCCCTTGAGGAGCTTTTTTATGTACTTACTCTGTTGTAGGTGTACTTTTTTATATCCATTGGGTCAGCTGTATTGTAATAAACCTCTGGGAAGGGGATAAGCCATGGGGGCTTCAAGGCCTCTACAATTTGGGTAGGGGGCGGGGCGTGGTAACTCTCCTGCCATTGGTTAGGACTCCAGAGTTTTCAGCTACCTACCTCACTTCACACTCACGAGCTAATATGATCCAGTGTCAGTTTCTTTCCTTAGCAGCTTGGTAGACTTTAGTACTCTTATTTATGGAGGCTTTATATAAAAAAAGATTACCTAGAGCTTATGTCTTTATAACTTTTTGGCTTCAGAAAGTAGCTTATATTTACTCATTCCAGTTTTGTTGTTGGATTGGGTATTTCAGGTTCCGCTGTGTTTTCTTCTGCAGGTTTTGGTTTGTTAGAAGTTTTTTCTTGATATTCAATGGCTAAGTGAAAAGTCCATTTCAAGTAATTTTGTCCAAAATTTCAAGGTTTTTAGGTAATGGAATTGTGATTGGATTGAAGCTTTTGAATTTGAGGTTTAGTATCCTGTGTCAGTCCTTGTGAAAAAATTCAAGTTATCTACATTTAATCAACTCCTAATTCTCATATAGTTTGCTCAGGACTCAATGCTCTCAGTCCTCTCTCTCTTATTGATCGTTGGTGGCGTGCCTGTTTGAAATCAGCATAGTTTGTCTTAGAATCTAGTTTCCCACTCAGGTCCACTGCTCCATCATGCCAATCAGAGTCATGACCCTCCTCTGCTCAGCTTCCCCTCATTGACCCAATGGAGGGTCCATGACACGTTCTACTTGATTACAGTTTTAAGTTTCAACTCGTCTCTTTGATGCTAGACCGGCTGGCTGGCTGCTGGATACTGCTGATGTGCTGCGGAATGGCTCTGGCCTTTTAACGCTACACAAGAATTCACCTTCCGAAACACTCCGACTTCTTCCATGTGTCTTTTATGCACGCTCTCCAGACAGAGACAGAGCAGGAAGTTGCTTGTTTTTCACGGTAGTCGTGCTGACAGACAGTTGCAGGAGACCGTCTTCAAGACAAGGGCTTGTTTCTTCTGGGAGCGCCAGGCGTATGAGAGCCACGCTGAGAGAAAACATGGCAGCTTAGTTTAGACACTTCCATTTCTTCCAGACGATGTCTGCTGCTTTTCTTACACACAGTGAGTTCCTTCTCCTAGTTTCTCAACAGATATTGTAACTGACCTTAAAAAGCAAATCCTCACGAAGGCATCTACTGTGCAGTCCTGTGTGCAGGCCTGTGCTGCGCGATGGGTGGGTGTGGATGGGTTGAGCGGTAGTGTGCTGGGATGGGGTTGGCTGGATGGGTTGGGGTTGGGCTGGAGGGCTAGGTTGGGATGGGTTGGGGTTGGCATGGATGGGGTTGGGGGTGGGGATGGCGTCTTGACAACGTATCGACTGAAGGAAGCTTCAATGCATTTTGATGTAGCTGTGTATGTTAGCCTGTAGTCTATACGTACTGTATGCGTGTGTATGTTGGCCAACTCGTCCATAGTCCTTAATGGTGTAGGAATTTGTACTGTAAAGTCGTGTATGCGCGTGTGATGTACTCGTAGTCTAATGACTGTACTGTATGGGGATAAATGGTAGCGGGATGATAACGTTCTGTAGTGGAGTGGATGTACTGGTATAGTCTGTATGGTGGAAGTGTACTGTATAGTCTGTATGGGTGGATGTACTGTATCAGCTCTAGTTACCATACTGAGTATGGTGTGGATGTAACTGTATAGTCTGTACATACTGTATGGTGTAGGATGTACGAGTAAAAGAATCTGGTATGAGACTTGGGTATGAGTGTGAGATGATGACTGTAATAGTCTGTACATACTGTAATGGTGTGGATAGGTATCTGTATAGTCTGTACATACTAATTAATGGTGTGGATGTCACTGTATAGTCGACATACTGTATGGTGTGGATGTTAATCACAGAGTATAGTCTGTACCATATCCATGTACGTGTGTGGATCGCATACGCTGTGACTAAGTCTGTACATCTATTAATTTGTCGGGATTGTTACAGTAGTAGCTTTGTACATACTGTATGGTGTGATGTAGAGACTGTATAGTCTGTAACATACTGGAGTGGTAGTGGATGTCCTTGTATAGTTCTGGGGTGTGTTGTACTGTATAGTCTGTATGGTGTGGATTGATATGGTGTAAATCGTCCTGTTACAGCTGTATAGGTGTGTGAATGTTACTGTATCGTCTGTATGGTGTGGAATGTAACTGTATAGATCTGTACATACTGTATGGTGTGGATGTACTGTTAAATAAGTCTTGTAACATAACTTGTACTGGTAGATGGATGGTACATGTTATACGTCTGTACATACCTGTAATGGTGTGGAATGTACTGATATAGTCTGGTAATGGTTTGTGGATGTACCTGTATAGTCTGTTACATACTGTAATTGGTGTGGATGTACTGTCCTAAGTCTGTACATACTGTATGGTGTGGATGTACTGTTAATAGTCTGTACATACTCGTATGGTGTTGGATGTTACTCGTATAGTTCTGTATCATACTGTATGGTTGTGGGATCGTTACTGTATTAGTCTGTACAATAACCTGTATGAGGTGTGGATGTACTGTATAGTCTGTACTACTGGTATGGTGTGGATGTACTGTATAGTCCTGTATGGTGTGGATGTACTGATATAGGTCAGTATGGAGTGAGTAGTGCGCTACTGTAATAATGTGTTGAGTGGGTAATGTACTGTTTTATAGTCCTGTACATACTGTATGGTGTGGGCTGTACTAGTAATTCTGTAATGGTGTGTATGTACTCGTATATGTCTGTAACATACTGTTTGTGTGTGGATGATCTGTATAGTCCTACT
>NC_036850.1:16705091-16723994 GCF_002910315.2 Salvelinus sp. IW2-2015
AAAGAAAGAAAGAAAGAGAAAGAGAGAAAGAGAGAGAGAGCGAGAGAGAAAGAGAGAGAGGGAGGGAGAGAGAGATAGAGAGAGGGAAAGAGAGAGAGAGAGAGAAAGAGAGAGAAAGAAAGAAAGAGAAAGAGAGAAAGAGAGAGAGAGCGAGCGAGAGAGAAAGAGAGAGAAAAAAAGAAAGAGAAAGAGAGAGAGCGAGAGAGAAAGAGAGAAAGAAAGAAAGAAAGAGAGAGCGAGAGAAAGAGAAAGAAAGAGAGCGAGAGAAAGAGAGAGAGGATGATGTGATTCTGAAGCACACAGATTACATCTCTAAAACTTTCACAGGGATTTAATTTGTTTAGAGAAATACTGGATTAAAGCAGACAACACATCCCTGATTTGTTCCCTTTAAGAGGATAGTTTGTGCCATAATGGAAAGTGTCTCCCGGTAAACCAGGGTATTAGAGGTTTGATTCACATTAATTAGCAGAGGCAGTAGATCCAGAAGGATTTCCCTCCAAGTAAACATCACATCCTACTCATAGGAAACCGTTTAACTTCAGTAAACACAATGGAATGTCGTTATTAATAATCTTCTCTTTTAAGCTTGATCACCAAGCTTTTGTGTTTCAATCAAGTTTTGAAAATCCAAATGGTTTGGCTATTGCATGTCACTCCGTGTACCAAAAGTGATGTTTTTCCCTGTGGGGATTTCATTTCTCATTTCTCAGTCAAAAGCATTTGTTACTGTTCAGTATCTTTACCCTGAGACACTCAATCCTGTTGAGAAGTAATGACCATCAACTGTGATCACAAGTGTATGTCTCAAATCAATGGGACTCAAAACGAATTAGCCAATATCTTCTCTTTCTAAAGCGGGCCGTTTATAGCCGTGACTCCTGACCCTGCAATATACAACGGGCCATTCTTCAGGTCCCGGGCTACTTCTGCTGTATTCAAACTGCAACACGACTCATTTTACCAACAACAAATGAGGCTCCGCCTCCTCATCGGTCACGCTCCCCCGGGCAGCGGGGCCAATAAGCACGGCCCGTTTAAAAGGCCGGAGAACAAAAGGCCCACAAAGGGCGGCCCGCAGAGTTGAGCCACAGCAGTTAGGAACCCCCTTCGCTCCCCCTGGCCTCCCCACCCCTCGTCTCACCCCAGACCAACAGTGTCCATTTCACTGCAGCTTTGTCATGCTAATAGAATTGAGTCTACGAATACAAAAATACTTAATTTGTGATTATGATACACCCTCACACACACTTTTCTCTTTCGGGTGCGCACCACTGAGCCATAGCACCTCCCAAATGTAAACCCATTACGCTTTTACACATCCTACTTCTCTCACTTTTTACTAGGAATAAAAGCTATGGTGGGTTTCATTTCTCTGAGGTGAGATACACTATATGGACAAAATTATGTGGACTCCCTGACAAATTAGTGGATTCGGCTATTTCAGCCACACACATTGCTGACAGGTGAATAAAATCAAGCACACAGCCATGCAATCTCAATAGACAAACATTGGCAGTAGAATGGCCTTACTGATGAGCTCAGTGACTTTCAACGTGGCACAGTCATAGGATGCTGCCTTTCCAACAAGTCAGTTTGTAAAATGTCTGCCCTGCAAGAACTGCCGTAGTCAACTGTAAGTGCTGTTATTGTGAAGTGGAAAAGTCTAGGAGCACCAACGGCTCAGCCGCAAAATGCTAGGTCACACGAGCTCACAGAACGGGATCGTCGAGTGCTGAAGCGCGAAGCACATAAAAATAGTTTGTCCTCGGTTGCAACACTCACTACCGAGTTCCAAATTGCCTCTGGAAGCAACGTCAGCACAAGAACTGTTCGTCAGGAGCTTCATGAAATGGGTTTCCATGGACGAGCAGCAGCACACAAACCTAAAATCACCATGCGCAATGACAAGTGTCGGCTGGAGTGGTGTAAAGCTTTCCACCATTGGACTCTGGAGCAGTGAGAACTCTGGAGTGATGAATCCTGCTTCACCATCTGTCAGTCCAACAGACTAATCTGAGTTTGGCGGATGCTAGGAGAACGCTACCTGCCCCAATGCATAGTGCCAACTGTAAAGTTTGGTGGAGGAGGAATAATGATCTGGGGCTGTTTGTCATGGTTCAGGTTAGGCCCCTTAGATCCAGTGAAGGGAAATCTTAATGCTACAGCAAACAATGACATTCTAAATGATTCTGTGTTTCCAACTTTGTGGCAACAGTTTGAGGAAGGACCTTTCCTGTTTCAATATGACAATACCCCTGTGCACAAAGCGAGGTCCATACAGAAATGGTTTGTCGAGATTGGTGTGGAAGAACTTGACTGGCCTTCACAGAGCCTTGACCTCAACCCCATCGAACACCTTTGGGAAGAATTGGAACACCCAACCTCACTAATGCTCTTGTGGCAGAATGGAAGCAAGTCCCCGCAGCAATGTTCCAACATCTAGTGGAAAGCCTTCCCAGAAGAGTGAAGGCTGTTATAGCAGCAAAGGGGGACCAACTCCATATTAATGCCCATGATTTTGGAATGAGATGTTCGATGAGCAGGTGTCCACATACTTTTGGTCATGTAGTGTATATTAGGCCGGGTTACAGATGAGTTCTGGGAGTTATTAAAATGAGAAATAATCAGTAAAAGGAGGGACAGAAGAGCTCTCTGTGAGGTTCTGTGAAACCAAGAGGGCTCTAACTGGACGGAGGACATATTCATCCTCAGTAGCACAAAGGTTTATGAGTTACTGTGTGTCAAACGTGCAGGGAGACATGATCGAAAATGGAACAAATACCAAGGCTGGATTATTCAAACTGGTGATTTTTTTTTTTTTTTTTTTTTTACAATTTCCTTTATTGTATACTCAGAGATTAAGTCTACAATTATCCAGGCTTAAGCCCAGAAACAACTGCAAACACATCCCTCTGGGCTTATTTAATCAGCATTCACTATAGCACTTAATACCCATCGTGACCACCGAGGTCACTTCCTTTACAGACTGAAGAGGGCCATTAATATAATGCACCATCTCAATTTAACACAGAAATAAAAATATATATTTGATAGTAAAGTGAGTGGAGAAGGTACTGTAGTCAAGAACACAGGATTCACACCCAGAGAGGGGACCAACCTAGAGGGGATATCCACAGAGGATTCCTAACCATCCATGTAAGCCTAACGCCTCAATCAAACTGGCATTCAGAGGGAGAGAGTGCAATTTTAAGTGCTGCATGGATTGTGCCTCCATTTACAAGTAAACCAATAGGGCTTTACTCCCAACAAACAACCTCTGTGGATTTGTAACATRGTTTCTWTYTAAATCTCTTTTGAGGCTTTCYCATTTCCCCGGAGGAGAACAGGGGTGTGCTGTACTCACYGAAGCCAAGGCTTTGCCCAGKGCATCTCCAGTCTGCTGGCTTCCAGWGGCGTTCCCCCGATTTGSAGCAACTAYAGAAACAAGGMGAGGACATTTATAACACARAGCATMGATTAAAGAAGAGAACATCATTATRGGAATTTATCTCGCCTATTGATATTTAAGAGTAGATCAACCAAATATTCGCCRTACCCATGRCCCCGTCGGTGGTGTTGACAGGCGSGGTGTGTGTTGGGTTAACGAATGGTGAAGTGCTGGCGTTGCTGCGGTGGAAGCTGGACATTGGAGGAAGACTGGCATGGATGTCTGTCGGCGACACAGAGTGTGGAGGGTAATTCTGAAAGAAACAGAGGACAAAACACGTGTTCATCAGGACAAAGCAATATTGTGTGTGCATACACTTGTTCAGTGGTAAGAATAGCATTGTGCATGGTGAAAAAATATCACTTGATAAAAGAGAGGTTATATGAATGTGGAGCCCAGACAGACAGAGGGCTTTGGTTGGGCAGCAGCTGCAGGCTCCCTGTGAGTCCCAGTGAGACACAGTGGGCAGGCAGAGCAGATGAAACACTGATAGAGGGGGTCAGCCGTGTCTTACACAGATACTGCCCAGACAGCAACATCAGATAGAGAGATAGCCAGGCCACAGCTCACACCAACCACTCTCACTACGGGCTCAGCAGAGAGGAGGGGATGTGCTCTGATGGGGCAGAACAGGACATGGAGGCTGAATACGCATCAGTCACAGTGTTTCCCCTAGCTAGACTTTTTCTGTAGGCAGGGTGGGCAATATTGCACACCACAAATATTCAATTGAAACCAATGCAAGCCAAATGTTTTATGGGCATGGGGCAATAGAGCTTAACAGGGAGGAGGTAGACTGTCTAAGAATAGGTAGGGGAGACATTGAGACATCACTTACAGTATGTGCGTACATCACTAGCTGGGTTGCTTACCAGGCGGTCATGTGAGTGCATGTTGACGTAATTTCCTGACTGCGGCATGTGAGATGAAGATCCTCCCAGCATTCCTCCATAACTAGGCTGGTTGATCCCATTGGAGGAATTCCACGGATCAGAAGAGTTGTGGGTCCCATCTAATGACAACAAACAAGAGTTGAGTTGAAATTGATCTGTTTTGAGTTTCATCCCTATTCTTTACAGTATAATGACTCATGTAACAAAAGGATCATCCAATTGAAGAGACATCCTGGATTTGATTCCAGAAGGGAGCAAAGACGTTTTAATGGCTTTAGTTTAACAACCAAAGTCAAGTTTACATAAAATTCAATATGCCTGAACCGCCGTGAAGCAAACCACAACAGCAAACCACAACACACAGCTTGATTATGAGAGCCCAGAGAGACCTTTCCACAGAGGGCAGTCACCCTCCTCTCTGCTGAGTTGCTGGATCACACAAGGGGGTTGTTCACTCTCCCAGTCTGGTCTTAGGACTGAAACACAAGCCCTGTCCTGGACACAGCTGAGATAACACTAAGCCTCCCTTGGCTAACAGAAACCAACCCSATCCCTTCAAAGACCAGCGACTCTGAGACCAGGCTCAGTGAAATACTGTCTACCAGAAGAAAGAAATGGCTAAATCGAGCTGAACATTTGAAACTGTTYAGCAACATCAGAGAGAGTGACTACAGAGAGAGTAACTGCGTGTGATGTTAGGATGTTTGTCCAGAAATATTTTCTCATGGGTCCACTGTCTATCAACAGGCAGGGGAAGACATTGACAAAGACAGCGCCTCAGATTGAACAAACAGATAATACTGGCTTCTTTAGACTCCATGACAGAGACTGTCTTAAGTGAGAATCACTTACCAAAGAAAGTGCTTGCAAACATACTGCTGGGGGGTTTGGGAGATGAGTAGGAGGGAGAATCTCTGTTGAAGTCTTCTGTGTTGGGAGACGGGGCATACACCTGCCAAAAGAAAACAGACATTATTAACATGAATAACAACAGCAGGTGCACAGGGCAGTCTAGCATTTTGTCCAAGTCGTTATCCTCTAAGACGTRGGTTRTGACTGTTCACTGTATGTGGCAGGAGCATAATGATGATGATTTGGTTGAGTTATTAGGATGATGTTGAAGAGGAACAATTCTAATGCCCCACCACCCTGCCTGGTGGGTTGATCACAATCTAAAGCCAGTGCATTAAGGACGGCTTCATTAACCATYATTAGATGCAAACGAGTAYCTTCGCCTAAATTTGTCCMTATTCCTTACACGACTGTCATTTGTAAAGTAGCKYTGTATGTTGAAGCCRKAWTCATGTCTACTTTAATGAATGTAGTGAACAAACTGAGCCGTGCCAGTTTAAGAAGCCAGTGGTGTGGCAGCTGGGCTCATTTGGAAGGCTCGTGGAGGGAGGACTGGATTATCAGGGGGTGTTTGCATTTCAGATTGTCTCAGCTCTTAATGGAACTATAATGAYACCAGCACACACAAGCGTTCATAAAAACACTGCAAATTGCAGCTCGCCAAAGAAACAGAAATCAAATCAGAAAATAAAATATGGGGCCTGTGCTTTTCTTCATTTTGCTACCTGGCTGTGAGCTGGCGAGGGATCGAGGGATCGAGGGATCGAGGGATCGAGGGAGGGGATGAGCGGTGAGGCACAGAGGGCTGTTGTGCAGCTGTGGCTGTGCCAGGCTGGGTGGGTGGGAGGATCAAAGGGTCGTGAAGCCAAACATTAGTGATGTGGTCTCTGACTTCATCCACTCCAGATGGAGGGAGAGAGAGCTAGTGAACTCACCACGCCACAAAGGCCGGTCCCTACCAGACCTGCCATCCACCTAGCACCCCCCACCCATCCTCTAGTCACCAGCAACATAAATTCCTTTTTTAATGACCTAATGGCATACTCATCTGTTTGTGTGAACAGAGCCCTTCAAGAACTTCAAAGTTTGCTTCCTAATGCAACAAGATGTGTCAGTGGGCTTGGAGAGAATGTTTTGCTGTCCTACTGAAGAATAATAATCTTATTTATGAGACACAACCCCAACTTCATTCGTCATCACTTTACTACATACGTCAAGAGAAAGACACACATACACACTCACACATGTGAACGACATATCAGTCAGTCAGCTTAGCCAACACTCAGGGCCGTGGGGTCTTGCTGAGCAAGCAGTGTGTGTGAGCATGTGATTAGCTGTGTGTGTAACTCCAGCACCCTGTGTACATGTCGTTTAGCAGGGAGGGGAGGGGATCTCTTGGCTCCTCTGGCTCGCACATGTGACCCAGGGTGTGGGGACTCCCGTGGTGATTCCAGGTTAGCCTCACACAGGAGCCCTGGTTTTGTCCCAGTCTGAGCCTCAATGGGCAGCATATGGCGGTGGATGATGCTAATTGTCCTCTTTACACTGGGCTAGCCAGTCAAGGCATTAATAAAACACCCAAACACCGGGCGCCTCATTCCCCTAGCCTCTGGAGGAGAAGGGCCCGCCTGGGTTTCCTTTTACTACCACATGAATTAAAGAGACATCACTCAGAGCCCGGGCCAGCAGGACCAGCACAGTTGTTGGAGTTTGGCTGTTTAGTTTCTGTATATTTTCCGCATCACGTTTAATTTAAGAATATCTGTAGCCATCATAATCCATAAGCAATCATTAATTCAGGGTTTGTTGTTCATACACTGAGCTTACTCATGTTTGACTTAATATCAAAAAGCATCAGATTTCACTGTCAGATTGGAGAGAATGGGGACAGTAGGTTCTTGGCAGAGCTTTGTTCTGCAACTCTCTGAGACTCTCTGTGGCTGATCTGAGAGGGCTGATGAGTCCTTCCACACCTTTCCACACATCACCAGCCTGCAGCACCCGCCTTTGATCTCAACACCACACCAATCAAAACAGCACATGGAAAAAAACATTAAAACTGTCAACATATGGATACACCAAATGACGACGGCAAAAATAACCTCTTAAAAATAAATTATCACCGCAGTAAAAACTCACAAAAGAGAACAGCTGAGAGCAGTGGGCTGCTGGTGTCAACACAGTATCCTGTCTCTGCACGTCACTATGTGGAATCAAACCATGCCCGAGGGCCTTTCTTTTCAAGTCTAAATCTAACACACTTATAGAGGCTAAAAGGCACGCACGCAGCTCCAACACAATGGTCCCCTGCTACACAGCCCCAGAACCACCTTCCTGATGGGGCATGTTGAGCGCTGCAGCCTGGTACCAGTCAACCCTTTAACAGAAACATCTCAAGCCTCAAGCTGTTGATGCTTAAAAACTCCAACATTTAGGTCTCAAGAAACACAATTTTCAAAGACCAACTGCACTCTGATAAATTAGGTGATATCAGGTGTTATATACGTGGGAAGCTGTCAACATGAATTTTAAACTCTGAGGCAAAACCTGATGTTATCTTGTGCTGTAAACAGTTATTTCATATTTCCTGAGATGGGAAGAAAAACAGTCACTTACTGGATGCCTCCTTGGTACAGTCCTCAGTGCACTTGAGGGATATTAGACAGGAAAGGCCACACCTTAGAAAAACACACTCCACCCACCAAATCCTTCCAAATATCTGAATTCTCTMAAGCTTGGGTTACTCATTTTCTATGGAACTGGAGGAAACAACGGAAATAGAAAACACTTAATACGCCAAAAAACACAGAAATCAAAGACTTTAAGGCTCTTGCCATAAAAACAATAATCACTCTCAAAACTCCAACAAGTAAATGTGAGTTTTGTTGATGCTCACARTAAACACTATTTATCTCTCCWCCGAWGAAGAGAAGATAAAGAGCTTGYTATTGGTTGGTTATTTATYGACTGCTTTGGATCATAAAGTTGACCCATGCTGCCCACACGTTCCCAATATTCTCCCTCCTGGCCTGTAAGACATTCCTGGTAATACGGAATATAAAAAGATCAAAGTGATCTGTGGTGCTGTAGGAACAAAGGGTATTGTCCTAATGGGGTATGAGGAGGGCTAAAACACAAGCCTGAACATGTTGACCTCATAAAAGTGAATCTCACAATGGTATAGAAATGTGCAACTTCCTGGTTTAAATCAGAGAATGAGGTCCAATGAGGCCTTGACTCTGAAAGGTGGAGTTGTCTTTCTTGATGAAGCTGAGTGGGTGTTTCAGTGTTTTTGCTCTCTGGAGAGAAGCTGAGAAACAGGAAGAGACTTTTCTCTGCTCATCTCTTATTCAGCAGCAGTGCCAGTGAGACTTTTACACCTGTGACACAATTACTGCAAGCATCTGAGGAAACTCAATTTAGCTCAGAGGCAGGTAAACCGAAACACAAATGCACGCAACCACACACACGCACACTACATACTCTCCCACATACACACACATAAAATAACGTTTTTGCAGGAACACAGAAATCAAAGAGTTTTTTACTGAGCAATCCAGGAATCACATTAGGCTCCCTGTAGAGTCCAGAATGCCGATGTGATTAAAAACAGATGGAATAACAGCAATGCTGGTGCTCAGAGCTCAATCTACAAACAGGAAAGTCTAACCTTAACAGGCAGCCTCTTTTCCTTAATCATTCCCAGACTTCCACATGTTATTATTTCAACCCAGTCTCAGTGCTGAACCAACCAGCCAGTMAAAATAAATTCACAGCTAAAAAAAACTATTTTCAGTCTGTCTACGAACAGAGGTGAGAGAAAAAAACATGATGTGTTTTACTTTTTTCAACCACACACATCCACATATTGAGATTTGTTCCTACTTATATACAATTGATGTGCCTTGCTTATATTCTGCTTTATCTCTAATAGAAAAGTCTGTGCTGAAATTAAGTTAAAGTTTTGACATACATGGTTAGCTAAAAAAAAAGAAAGAAGTGAACCATCTAACAGATTCAAGCTATAACATGTCTGGAACATATTGAGAAAGAAATGAAGTAAGTCCTCCATTTGAACTGCAAAGAAAAACAAATGGTACTGTCACACAGCTGTAGCTGAGGCAACGGAAAAATCAGTCCACAGAGGAGAGAGGGAAAAGGAGAAAGAGAGAGAGAGAGAGACAGAGAGAGAAAGAGAGGGACAGTGAGAAAGGAGTGAGAGAGTAAAGCAGAGAGGAGTGATATACTCTAGAGCCGAGAAACATGCTGTGCAGCCGGACAACCCAATATTCTGCAACTCCATACCCGAGGGCCAATTACAAACGTGGAAACACACACACACACACACACACACAAACACACCACACACACACACACACACACACACACACACACACACCACACACACACACACACACACACACACACACACACACACACACACACCACACACACACACACACACACACACACACACACACACACACTCTCCCTCTCTTTCTCCCGCAGACAGAACTCACCGAGTTCCCTTGTAGTAATACATTAAGGAGTTGCTGCCCATTCCAGGGACAGGGTAGGCGCAATACATGATAGCTTCGGCTATTATACTGATGACTGGAGCAAGTGTACTGTTTCAGAGCACGGCAGCAGCAGCACACAAGCCTTCTCCCTAGACAAACATCGAACCCGTTAAAAAGGGACTAATTCTTTCAGTCCTGGGCTGGCCCTTCACACATGGATCTACTCAGAGGAAACTTATGCAAAACAGGGCTGAACCATTCGCCACAGTGTTAGGGGGGTGGTAGAGAGAAGGGGAGGGGCTGATATGGTTCTTCCCCCTAAGCCTCATAAGTGCTGAGGCAAAGAGGAAAGCAGATTGGGGGAGGGGAGGCGAACCGGAGGGAGGGGGGGATAAAGCGAGGAGGTGGGACAGAAAACAAATGCTTGAGTTGATTTAGAAAGAGGAGAAAAAATGATAACTCCCAAAAATAAACATTTACATTTTCTGCAGGGGAGATTGAACTAAAACTATTTAGCTTTGGGCGCGATATCATTAATTTATGTTATTCAAAAGCAAACAAATTACTGGGTAAATAACTGCAATAAACATGCTCTCCCACACAGGTTTTAATCCTGAGCGGACTAATCTGTTGTTTTTGTAATAACTGAATTAGTCCGCTAGCGGTRAGGTAACATGAAGGGATAGGGTTTCTACACAACCATCTGGACAGGAGCTGAACCTGTTCCCACACTCAACGTTATACCAATTAACAACCATTATGGGAAAGTGGACTCTCAACAAGGAAAGGAAAATAGGAAGGGAAAATAAGACCTCAAATTAAATTTGGATTCTATTTCTTAGGCAGAAAACCCAGTCATAAAAACAGACAGGGAGAAGGAGAAAGAAACGTTTATAATGTTGTAGAACATCTTAGTGAGAATGTTCATGTATACTGTGTGCTTCCCATAACAATTACACTTTCCCTATAGTCAGAATGAACCCCCTTGTCAACGACGGTACTGTAAACAGAGAGAGTTGTTAAACACACGCCACAGCTGCAGAGGGCCGGGCCTTGACGTCAGACAGGCAACAGAACTGTGATGCTCCATTTCCTAAACCCCGGGGGCCTCAACTCAGACGTACACCACAGGCCAGGGGAAGCAGAGGGGTACAACCAAAACAGCCACAGCCATTCATTTCCTGTCTCCGTCACTCTCAGACCGCTCTGCTATTCCATGTCCGCCTCCATTGAAGGAGGAGAAAGAGAGAGTGGGAGAAAGGAAGAGGAGGAAGAGCGAGGCGAGAGGAGACTGACCCATGTGCCATAGGCCTTTAAAGCCCACTCCATCCAGCCTCCCTGGAGCCTTCATGTTCCGCCAGTAGAAGCTTCCTGGACTAAAACAAGTCCTGTGCACTCATTGAAGGCATTATTGTTATAGAAAGATGAAAGACTCCTTTCCCAAGAAAACAGGCTTTATTATTGTTTCCTTCATACTATTATTATGTATTCCTCTTTCTTCTCTGAGATTCTTTTAAACTCTTCCAAGGCACTGGGGTCTACATGCTGGTACCACTTATAATCTGGACCCGTTTCAAGTTGATGCTTTAAAGAAAATGTGCGTTGGAAGTCCAAAAACGGGTCCAGACACAGAAGGCCGTGCTGAGAAAAAAACACATGAAAGCTCAAAGAGAATGAGTAAAGAGAGATGGACTCAACATTGATAAAAGCAGACGTCTTACTACTACTCACAAACACAGCATACAACATGTAGCTGCAAACACAGGGTGTCACGCTGGCATGAAGAGATTCGGGATACAGGCGCAGGAATGCGTAATAGGKTTTTTTATTCAGCCCAAATTACGGCGTGCCGTGTAAAGGCACTGGGACGAAGACCAAACAAACRCGTACGCAAAACACAGGGTTGAGACCCAAACAAAAGAGTGAGGAGTACCTCAAATAAATACACACGCGCACAATGATTAACACACGGGACGAGACCCGTAATCATCAATCCACAAGGGCACGAAAGCCCRAAACACACAGCACAGGTACTCACASGCACCAACGGACATGTTAACAATAATGTACAGCACCATGGTGAACAAAGGGAACATACATACAAATACAATCAGTGGGAATAGGGGCCAGGTGTGCGCAATGAAAGTTCCAGAGGGATCTGTGACACAGGGACACTTTGGGATCATTTACATTTGTCTAACAGACAAACAGATATTAGCTGTATTACTGAGAAGACGCCCATGATCTCAAACTTCATTTCCTGAGCTTCTGAACCATGTCAGATCTCATCCTAAACTCTAATCTTTTTAAGACAGAGCCAGGACCACCACCCTCTATCACTTCATCAACATTGAACCCGGGCCTGGGCCCGGCCCCTGACCCATCAGCCACCAAGAAACAGGACCAGTCTGCATCTGTGTCAAAGTGGGCCAAGTGTTACCTCACTGGCAGCCACCCAGCCATGCACCTGTCCACACAACTCCCCCCTCTAATCACATTTGAGCCACTGGCCATGCTTTTCCCCCTGGGATTTGTTAGGGTGTTAAAAAAGATCCACTGCAAATCCACACACTGAGGTCACCTCCATCTCACGCATGGATTTAGCCATGATGTCATAAGACTGGATGGGGGGATTGTTTCCTGTAAGAAGCTCTGGTTTTTATTTGGGGGGGGGATGTGCTCTGATGGGGCAGAACAGGACATGGAGGCTGAATACGCATCAGTCACAGTGTTTCCCCTAGCTAGACTTTTCTGTAGGCAGGGTGGGCCAATATTGCACACCACCAAAATATTCAATTGAAAACCAAATGCAAGCCAAAATGTTTTATGGGCATGGGGCAATAGAGCTTAACAGGGAGAGGTAGACTGTCTAAGAATAGGTAGGGGAGACATTGAGACATCACTTACAGTATGTGCGTACATCACTAGCTGGGTTGCTTACCAGGCGGTCATGTGAGTGCATGTTGACGTAATTTCCTGACTGCGGCAGTGGAGATGAAGATCCTCCCAGCATTCCTCCATAACTAGGCTGGTTGATCCCATTGAGGGAATTCCACGGATCAGAAGAGTTGTGGGTCCCATCTAATGACAACAACAAAGAGTTGAGTTGAAATTGATCTGTTTTGAGTTTCATCCCATTCTTTACAGTATAATGACTCATGTAACAAAAGGATCATCCAATTGAAGAAACACCTGGATTTGATTCCAGAAGGAGCAAAGACGTTTTAATGGCTTTAGTTTAACAAACCAAAGTCAAGTTTACATAAAATTCAATATGGCCTGAACCCCGTGAAGCAAACCACAACAGCAAACCACAACACACAGCTTGATAATGAGAGCCCAGAGAGACCTTTCCACAGAGGGCAGTCACCCTCCTCTCTGCTGAGTTGCTGGATCACACAAGGGGGTTGTTCACTTCTCCAGTCTGGTCTTAGGACTGAAACACAACCCTGCCTGGACACAGCTGAGATAACACTAAGCCTCCCTTGGCTAACAGAAACCAACCCCATCCTTCAAAGACCAGCGACTCTGAGACCAGGCCAGTGAAATTCTGTCTACCAGAAGAAAGAAATGGCTAAATCGAGCTGAACATTTGAAACTGTTCAGGCAACATCAGAGAGAGTGACTACAGAGAGAGTGACTGAGGTGTAATGTTAGGATGTTTGTCCAGAAATATTTCTCAGGGTACACAGTCCATCAAGAGGCAGGAGAAGAAATGGATAAAGACAGCGCATCAGATTGCACAAACAGATAATACTGGTTCTTTAGACTCCAATGACAGCAGACTGTCTTAAAGTCAGGAATCACTTACCAAAGAAAGTGGTTGCAAACATACTGCTGGGGGTTTGGGAGATGAAGTAGGAGGGAGAATCTCTGTTGAAGTCTTCTGTGTGGGAGACGGGGCATACACCTGCCAAAAGAAAACAGACATTATTAACATGAATAACAACAGCAGGTGCACAGGGCAGTCTAGCATTTTGTCCAAGTCGTTATCCTCTAAGACGGGGTTATGACTGTTCACTGTATGTGGCAGGAGCATAATGATGATGATTTGGTTGAGTTATTAGGATGAATGTTGAAGAGGAACCAATTCTAATCCCCACCACCCTGCCTGGGTGGTTGATCACAATCTAAAGCCAGTGCATTAAGGACGGCTTCATTAACCATTATTAGATGCAAACGAGTACCTTCGCCTTAAATTTGTCCATATTCCTTACACGACTGTCATTTGTAAAGTAGGCTTTGTATGTTGAAGCCATATTCATGTCTACTTTAATGAATGTAGTGAACAAACTGAGCCGTGCCAGTTTAAGAAGCCAGTGGTGTGGCAGCTGGGCTCATTTGGAAGGCTCGTGGAGGGAAGACTGGATTATCAGGTGGTGTTTGCATTTCAGATTGTCTCAGCTCTTAATGGAACTATAATGCACCAGCAACACACTTTCATATACAACACTGCAAATTGCAGCACGCCAAAGAAACAGAAATCAAATCAGAAAATAAAATATGGGGCCTGTGCTTTTCTTCATTTTGCTACCTGGCTGTGAGCTGGCGAGGGATCGAGGGATCGAGGATCGAGGGATCGAGGGAGGGGATGAGCGGTGAGGCACAGAGGGCTGTTGTGCAGCTGTGGCTGTGCCAGGCTGGGTGGGTGGAGGATCAAAGGGTCGTGAAGCCAAACATTAGTGATGTGGTCTCTGACTTCATCCACTCCAGATGGAGGGGAGAGAGAGCTAGTGAACTCACCACGCCACAAAGGCGGTCCCTACCAGACCTGCCATCCACCTAGCACCCCCCACCCATCCTCTAGTCACCAGCAACATAAATTCCTTTTTTAATGACCTAATGGCATACTCATCTGTTGTGTGAACAGAGCCCTTCAAGAACTTCAAAGTTTGCTTCCTAATGCAACAAGATGTGTCAGTGGCTTGGAGAGAATGTTTTGCTGTCCTACTGAAGAATAATAATCTTATTTATGAGACACAACCCCAACTTCATTCGTCATCACTTTACTCAATACGTCAAGAGAAAGACACACATACACACTCACACATGTGAACGACATATCAGTCAGTCAGCTAGCCAACACTCAGGCCGTGGGGTTTGCTGAGCAAGCAGTGTGTGTGAGCATGTGATTAGCTGTGTGTGTAACTCCAGCACCCTGTGTACATGTCGTTTAGCAGGGAGGAGGGGATCTCTTGGCTCCTCTGGCTCGCACATGTGACCCAGGGGGTGGGGACTCCCGTGGTGATTCCAGGTTAGCCTCACACAGGAGCCCTGGTTTTGTCCCAGTCTGACCTCAATGGGCAGCATATGGCGGTGGATGATGCTAATTGTCCTCTTTACACTGGGCTAGCCAGTCAAGGCATTAATAAAACACCCAAACACCGGGCGCCTCATTCCCCTAGCCTCTGGAGGAGAAGGGCCCGCCTGGGTTTCCTTTTATACCACATGAATTAAAGAGACATCACTCAGAGCCCGGGCCAGCAGGACCAGCACAGTTGTTGGAGTTTGGCTGTTTTAGTTTCTGTATATTTTCCGCATCACGTTTAATTTAAGAATACTGTAGCCATCATAATCCATAAGCAATCATTAATTCAGGGTTTGTTGTTCATACACTGAGCTTACTCATGTTTGACTTAATATCAAAAAGCATCAGATTTCACTGTCAGATTGGAGAGAATGGGGACAGTAGGTTCTTGGCAGAGCTTTTGTTCTGCAACTCTCGAGACTCTCTGTGGCTGATCTGAGAGGGCTGATGAGTCCTTCCACACCTTTCCACACATCACCAGCCTGCAGCACCCGCCTTTGATCTCAACACCACACCAATCAAAACAGCACATGGAAAAAAACATTAAAACTGTCAACATATGGATACACCAAATGACGACGGCAAAAATAACCTCTTAAAATAAATTATCACCGCAGTAAAAACTCACAAAAGAGAACAGCTGAGAGCGTGGGCTGCTGGTGTCAACACAGTATCCTGTCTCTGCACGTCACTATGTGGAATCAAACCATGCCCGAGGCCTTTCTTTTCAAGTCTAAATCTAACACACTTATAGAGGCTAAAAGGCACGCACGCAGCTCCAACACAATGGTCCCCTGCTACACAGCCCCAGAACCACCTTCCTGATGGGGCATGTTGAGCGCTGCCCTGGTACCAGTCAACCCTTTAACAGAAACATCTCAAGCCTCAAGCTGTTGATGCTTAAAAACTCCAACATTTAGGTCTCAAGAAACACAATTTTCAAAGACCAACTGCACTCTGATAAATTAGGGGATATCAGGTGTTATATACGTGGGAAGCTGTCAACATGAATTTTAAACTCTGAGGCAAAACCTGATGTTATCTTGTGCTGTAAACAGTTATTTCATATTTCCGAGATGGGAAGAAAAACAGTCACTTACTGTGCCTCCTTGGTACAGTCCTCAGTGCACTTGAGGGATATTAGACAGGAAAGGCCACACCTTAGAAAAACACATCTCACCCACCAAATCCTCCAAATATCTGAATTCTCTAAAGTTTTGTTACTCATTTTCTATGGAACTGGAGGAAACAACGGAAATAAAACACTTCATACGCCATAAAACACAGAAATCAAAGACTTTAAGGCTCTTGCCATAAAAACAATAATCACTCTCAAAACTCCAACAAGTAAATGTGAGTTTTGTTGATGCTCACAGTAAACACATTATCTCTCCACCGATGAAGAGAAGATAAAGAGCTTGCTATTGGTTGGTTATTTATCGACTGCTTTGGATCATAAAGTTGACCCATGCTGCCCACACGTTCCCAATATTCTCCCTCCTGGCCTGTAAGACATTCCTGGTAATACGGAATATAAAAAGATCAAAGTGATCTGTGGTGCTGTAGGAACAAAGGGTATTGTCCTAATGGGGTATGAGGAGGGCTAAAACACAAGCCTGAACATGTTTACCTCATAAAAGTGAATCTCACAATGGTATAGAAATGTGCAACTTCCTGGTTTAAATCAGAGAATGAGGTCCAATGAGGCCTTGACTCTGAAAGGTGGAGTTGTCTTTCTTGATGAAGCTGAGTGGGTGTTTCAGTGTTTTTGCTCTCTGGAGAGAAGCTGAGAAACAGGAAGAGACTTTTCTCTGCTCATCTCTTATTCAGCAGCAGTGCCAGTGAGACTTTTACACCTGTGACACAATTACGCAAGCATCTGAGGAAACTCAATTTAGCTCAGAGGCAGGTAAACCGAAACACAAACGCACGCAACCACACACGCACACTACACACTCTCCCACTACACACATAAAATAAAGTTTTTGCAGGAACACAGAAATCAAAGAGTTTTTTACTGAGCAATCCAGGAATCACATTAGGCTCCCTGTAGAGTCCAGAATGCCGATGTGATTAAAAACAGATGGAATAACAGCAACGCTGGTGCTCAGAGCTCAATCTACAAACAGGAAAGTCTAACCTCAACAGGCAGCCTTTTCCGTAATCATTCCCAGACTCCCATGTGTTATTATTTCAACCCAGTCTCAGTGCTGAACCAACCAGCCAGTAAAAATAAATTCACAGCTAAAAAAACATATTTTCAGTCTATCTGTCTACGAACAGAGGTGAGAGGAAAAAACATGTGTTTAACTTTTTTCAACCACACACATCCACATATTGAGTTCTGTTCCTACTTATATACAATTGATGTGCCTTGCTTATATTCTGCTTTATCTCTAAAAGAGAAGTCTGTGCTGAAATTAAGTTTAAGTTTTGACATACATGGTTAGCTAAAAAAAGGAAGTGAACCATCTAACAGATTCAGGCTATAATGTCTAGAACATATTGAGAAAGAAATGAAGTCCTCTATTTGAACTGCAAAGAAAAACAAATGGTACTGTCACACAGCTGTAACTGAGGCAACGGAAAAATCAGTCCACAGAGGAGAGAGGGAAAATGAGAGAGAGAGAGAGAGACAGAGAGAGAAAGAGAGAAAGGGGCAGGGAGAAAGGGAGAGAGAGAGTAAAGCAGAAGGAGTGATATACTCTAGAGCCGAGAAACATCTTGTGCAGCCGGACAACCCAATATTCTGCAACTCCATACCCGAGGGCCAATTACAAACGTGGACACACACACACACACACACACACACACACACACACACACACACACACACACACACCACACACACACACACACACACCACACACACACACACACACACACACACACACACACACACACACACCACACACACACACACACTCTCCCTCTCTTTCTCCGCAGACAGAACTCACCGATTCCCGTTGTAGTAATACATTAAGGAGTTGCTGCCCATTCCAGGGACAGGGTAGGGCGCAATACATGATAGCTTCGGCTATTATACTGATGACTGGAGCAAGTGTACTGTTTCAGAGCACGGCAGCAGCAGCACACAAGCCTTCTCCCTAGACATACATCGAACCCGTTAAAAAGGGACTAATTCTTTCAGTCCTGGGCTGGCCCTTCACACATGGATCTACTCAGAGGAAACTTATGCAAAACAGGGCTGAACCATTCGCCGCAGTGTTAGGGGTGGTTGAGAGAAAGGGAGGGGCTGAAATGGTTCTTCCCCTTAAGCCTCATAAGTGCTGAGGCAAAGAGGAAAGCAGATTGGGGGAGGGGAGGCGAACCGGAGGGAGGGGGGATAAAGCGAGGAGGTGGACAGAAAACAAATGCTTGAGTTGATTTAGAAAGAGGAGAAAAAATGATAACTCCCAAAAATAAACATTTACATTTTCTGCAGGGGAGATTGAACTAAAACTATTTAGCTTTGGGCGCGATATCATTAATTTATGTATTTCAAAAGCAAACAAATTACTGAGTAAATAACTGCAATAAACATGCTCTCCCACACAGGTTTTAATCCTGAGCGGACTAATCTGTTGTTTTTGTAATAACTGAATTAGTCCGCTAGCGGTGAGGTAACATGAAGGGATAGGGTTTCTACACAACCATCTGGACAGGAGCTGAACCTGTTCCCACACTCAACGTTATACCAATTAACAACCAATATGGGAAAATGGACTCTCAACAAGGAAAATAAAAAAGGAAGGAAAAATAAGACCTCAAATTAAATTTGGATTCTATTTCTTAGGCAGAAAACCAGTCATAAAAACAGACAGGGAGAAGGAGAAAGAAACGTTTATAATGTTGTAGAACATCTTAGTTTGAGATGTT
>NC_036850.1:16724019-16731814 GCF_002910315.2 Salvelinus sp. IW2-2015
CATGTATACTGTGTGCTTCCATAACAATTACACTTTCCCTATAGTCAGAATGAACCCCCTTGTCACGACGGTGACTGTAAACAGAGAGAGTTGTTAAACACACGCCACAGCTGCAGAGGGGCCGGGCCTTGACGTCAGACAGGCAACAGAACTGTGATGCTCCATTTCCTAAACCCCCGGGGGCCTCAAGCTCAGACGTACACCACAGGCCAGGGAGAAGCAGAGGGGTACAACCAAAACAGCCACAGCCACTTCATTTCGCTGTCTGCCTGTCACTCTCAGACCGCTCTGCTATTCCATGTCAGCCTCCATTGAAGGAGGAGAAAGAGGAGAGGTGGAGAAAGGGAAGAGGAGGAAGAGCGAGGCGAGAGGAGAGGACTGACCCGTGTGCCATACAGAGCCTTTAAAGCCCACTCCATCCAGCCTCCCTGGAGCCTTTCATGTCCGCCAGTAGAAGCTTCCTGGACTAAACACAGTCCTGTGCACTCATTGAGAGCATTATTGTTATAGAAAGATGAAAGACTCCTTTCCCAAAGAAAACRAGGCTTTATTATGTTTTTCCTTCAGTACTATTATTATGTATTCCTCTTTCTTCTCTGAGATTCTTTTAAACTCTTCCAAGGCACTGGGGTCTACATGCTGGTACCACTTTATATCTGGACCCGTTTCAAGTTGATGCTTTAAGGAAAATGTGYGTTYGAAGGGTCCAAAAACGGGTCCAGACACAGAAGGCCGTGCTGAGAAAAAAACACATGAAAGCTCAAAGAGAATGAGTAAAGAGAGATGGATTCCACATTGATAAAAGCAGACGCATTACTACTACTCACAAACACAGCATACAACATGTAGCTGCAAACACAGGGACACTTTGGGATCATTTACATTTGTCTAACAGACAAACAGATATTAGCTGTATTAGCGAGAAGACGCCCACGTTGTCATACTTCATTTCCTGAGCTTCTGAACCATGTCAGATCTCATCCTAAACACCAATCGTCTTAAGACCACCTCATCAACATTGAACCTGGGCCTGGCCCCATCAGTCACCAAGAAACAGGACCAGTCTGCATCAGTGTACAAAGTGTTACCTCACTGGCAGCCACCCAGCCATGCACCTGTCCACACAACTCCCCCTCTAATCACATTTGAGCCACTGGCCATGCTTTTCCCCCTGGGATTTGTTAGGGTGTTAAAAAAGATCCACCGCAAATCCACACACTGAGGTCACCTCCATCTCACGCATGGATTTAGCCATGATGTCATAAGACGGGATGGGAGGATTGTTTCCTGTAAGAAGCACTGGTTTTTATTTGGGGGGGGCAGGGGTGCTGAGGGGGTTCTTAATCTGCCCAAAACCACACAAGACGTTCATAACACAAAGCTTTGCCTTGACTTAATTACACATATATTACACGTTAACTCCAATGATTTACAACTGCATAAATCAGCACAGAACAGGCATTTTCTCATCTGTAGGCTGTTCCAGAGCAGGCATACCGTGCAGTGCTACTGGCTCTGCTTCAGTTTCAGATGTTAGAGTATCTCTAACTGCTGAATCTCTAACGACAGACACGTTTCCTCCTCTTCCAACTCCCCCCTGACCTTATTTCCCTAACGCTTTGCATGTGTGTATGAAGCAGAAAGGTGCTTTACGGTTATTTATAAAGCACTCATTCTGTGTGACTGAGTCAACATACAGTTCCTCTAGTGCTGCTTCTGCCAGACATACGTACATGTAGCTATGGTAATCCTGGCTGAGCCACTCCTGGCCTGGCTGACTGATTAACCTGACATAGGAGATACACACACACACGTACAGAGAGACAGACCGACATACAGAGACACACACAGACACACAGAGAGACAGACACAGAGAGACAGGCAGACAGACACTCTCTAAAGTCTACCCTCCCCAGAGTTAACATGGATCTCCAGTCCACAGACATGCCTCATATGATCTTTTTCAGTACACCCCTACACTTCTGTGAGTTCATTCAACATAGGCTGGAACACAGACCCTCTCTCTCTCCCATCCAAATATGATCTGAACCACATTCCCTACGAACCACAAAATAACACTCCACCCAACTCCCTTTCATCAACTCTGCCCTTTGTCATCCAAATCCTCACGGACATACAAACCTCCGTCCCCCATACAACTGCTCATAAAGTTATTTAGTGATAGGACACTGCTCTAGCTCCATAGCAACATCACATTGAATTCCTTCCTTGTCTCTTTGTTTGTTCTCAGTCATCAAAAACGACTCTGGAACCAATGAATTGTATTAATATAAAGGGTGTCACGACAACGGCAATGTGTACCACACAAACACAGAGATCCAATACGCATGAATAAAGCTGCTGGATGGAAGGAGGCTATCTCTGAGCCGTGACATTAAGACTGAGCCTCTCTATCCAGTTCAGCCTAGTACAGTAGTCAGTGTTCTTGCCAGTGTCCTCTAGTCTTTCACTGGKCCAATGATCAACCAGGCACCCAAGAAGGACCAATCCAATCAAWGCGCCCTGACATGGCTCTGACTTACACACTATGAGGAAACCCTCCACTGCGTTAGGGGGGTAACTGACCTACAACTGGTTCTGCAGATACAGTCTATAACGTGAGTTTCACCTGTTGACGCTCTCTTAGACCAGAGGGTATACTACAAAGCAGGATCAATGAGTTAGCCAGCTAACTTTGATAAACAACTAGGAATAACTATTGATTTTCTGGTTCATTAAGAAGGCTAAACTTAGATATGTGCTTTTGGTTGTTGAGTCAATTAGACCATACTCATTTCAAGCTTATCAAAAAAAAAAAATAATACAAATTAAAAGACAAGTTAGCTGGCTAACTCATTGATCCTGCTTTGTAGTATACCCCACTGGCCACTCTGGTGTGGTTTAGAGTTAAACAACCTCCAACTAACACACTCTATTAACCTAATCATTAGTGGTTGTTGACAGAGCACCGTGCCAAGCCAGGCAGGCAGCAGTCTAAAACCAAGGTCTGCATTAACGTGGTGCACTCACGCAGCCAGGCCCTACATTAATCATTTACTACAGGCCGAAATGTGAGTAATGACTTTAATGTGTGCATTCATTTCTGCTTCATGTTCTTTTAACTCTGTTTCTCTCCTTGTAGATGAAAGCAGCTGGGACAAAGCAGCCGGGACCTCTGGAGTTGTTGGCCTTCTCCTTTATCTCCGCCTCTCATGTCATTGSTAAATCTGAGCAACCCAAAGACCGATAAACACACCCAGGCAAGGCCCCGGGGAGGGAGGGGGTGAGGATCTCTGTTCAGGATCATCCCAGGCAAACGAGGGGCATTTATCTAATCAGCAATCTGATGAGCTCACCCCCATAGGGTCTTCAGACTGGGGTCAGAGCAGAGCAGCAGAGCCTGCCACACTGCCCCCTGGTGGTCTGACTCTGACCTGCTGACCTGATAGGACAGGGGCAGGGTGTTGAGATAATGGGCATCATGCCAACCCAGAGATGGATGGGAGCTGGTCTGTAGCCAGGAGGCAGAGGTAGACAGAAAGACAGTCCTGTTCTGTTTAGTACTATAAATATTCTARAATTGATTTTAGAAAATGAAATGAACCATGTCAACCCACATTCCATGACCATAGAAAGTCTTGTCAGCTATGTCACAATGACCATACTCTTAAAATCCTTCTTGAATTAAAAAAGAGAGAAATTAAAATAAATGCTTAATCAAACAAAATTGATACAAGAATGTTGAGGTGCAGTACATGACAAATGTTGTCATCTGATGCTGTGAAACAGCCAGACAACAAGGAAATCGAGATCACTTGAGACGATACAACCATGCCTACATGAAAGGGCCACATCAAACAATGATTGTTTGGCTGTATTTGCAGAAGGCTTTGCTGACGCGTTTCATCCAAAGGCACGTCTACTCACAAGAGCTGCCCTCTGCCAGGTCCTGACCTGCCCTGGTTCAAAGAGAACCCAAAATGAGCTCTGCTTCCTGCACCATCCTGCTCCGCCTGCAGATGGCTGTCTAGTCAAAATACATGTAACACATCGATGAAAGGGGGCTGTAGTCTCTCTGAGTTCAGCTAAACACACACACACACACACACACACACACACAAAGGAGATAACCTCTGTGTGTCATTCACCCAAACACTGCGAGGCAAAATCCTGGGTCTTAGTCTCAGAGCCCGGAGCAGAGCAGACTTCCTCTCTTCTAGTCCCTGTTTCCCTGCTAAGTGAAAGTCTCTCAGAAACAAGGGTGTCTGAGTGATCTGTCAAAAGCAAATTACAATCTTTTTTGTCATTCACAGCCAGGGTTCTCGCTAGCAAAAGTCCCTGAAGGGAGTTGATTCTGTCCCCCACCTCCTCCCTCTCCCGCCACTTTCTTTCTTTCCCTCCTCCAGACTAGCGTCACCACAGCCAAGGAGGAAGTGTCACATCAAGCCGTTGTGCCAGTGACAAGGGCGCGTAAAAAAAAGCCTGGCTATTTACACACACACCAGCAATGGCCTCCCAGCTACACATGATTATCCTACAAGATACAGCTTTTCCCCACGAGCCACAGAGCTGCCGCCGCAGCGCGTCTCTCTCCTATGTCTCCCTGTCAGACGGACCCTTAACGCAGGTGCCCGTACAGCTGCCCGTCAGCAACCCTGCTCCTGTCCATCCATCCAGCATGCTGTCCATCCAATGATAACCCGTTATGTCCTCACTCAGAGCGATGCTCAGTTTACAAAGTGATACATCTAGCTATGACCACAGTCAGCCCACTGTATCATGAAGTAAGCCTTACAAGACTTAAGACTGATACAGTCAACCTCTGATCATCTGCAATGGCTAAGGTCCTTGTGTTTGTGTGCATTGTACTGGATTCATGATCTACATTTACTATAAATATCAGAAGCAATAAATAATGTGTTTGAATTGGGACTAGTGGACTCCAGTGCACATATACACTACATCAGGGTTCCCCAATATACAAAATGCTTTGAAATGATTATGTTTTAGTCAAATGTTATATCTGCTTGGGCCAGAAGAGGACTGTCCACCCCTCAGAGCCTGCTTCCTCTCTAGGTTCCTTCCTAGGTTCTGGCCTTTCTAGGAAAAATGTTCCTAGCCACCGTGCTTCTACATCTGCATTGCTTGCTGTTTGGGGTTTTAGGCTGGATTTCTGTACAGCACTTTGTAACATCGGCTGATGTAAAAAGGGCTTTATAAATACATTTGATTGATTGATTGATTCTCTCGGTCAATTTGCAGTCCACATATTATTTGTAATTAAGTTCCGGCCCCCTGACCAAAGGCTGAATCTAGTTGATGATCCCTGTACTACATCATGTTCGTGCCACATTACTCATTTTATTTGTATTTTACTATGTACACAGTTTATCTATTGATCTACTGTTCAGAGGGAAATGGTGATTATCAGGCTGACAAAGTTGGTGACACACCAACACACAAGTATTTGATACACTGCCGATTTTGCAGGTTTTCCTACTTACAAAGCATGTAGAGGTCTGTAATTTTTATCAAAGGTACACTTCAACTGTGAGAGACGGAATCTAAAACAAAAATCCAGAAAATCACATTGTATGATTTTTAAGTAATTAATTAGCATTTTATTGCATGACATAAGTACTTGATACATCAGAAAAGCAGAACTTAATATTTGGTACAGAAACCTTTGTTAACAATTACAGAGATCATACGTTTCCTATAGTTCTTGACCAGGTTTGCACACACTGCAGCAGGGATTTTGGCCCACTCCTCCATACAGACCTTCTCCAGATCCTTCAGGTTTCGGGGCTGACGCTGGGCAATACGGACTTTCAGCTCCCTCCAAAGATTTTCTATTGGGTTCAGGTCTGGAGACTGGCTAGGCCACTCCAGGACCTTGAGATGCTTCTTACTTCTTAGTTGCCCTGGCTGTGTGTTTCGGGTCGTTGTCATGCTGGAAGACCCACCCATCTTCAATGCTCTTACTGAGGGAAGGAGGTTGTTGGCCAAGATCTCACGATACATGGCCCCATCCATCCGCCCCTCAATACGGTGCAGTCGTCCTGTCCCCTTTGCAGAAAAGCATCCCCAAAGAATGATGTTTCCACCTCCATGCTTCACGGTTGGGATGGTGTTCTTGGGGTTGTACTCATCCTTCTTCTTCCTCCAAACACACGAGTGGAGTTTAGACCAAAAAGCTATATTTTTGTCTCATCAGACCACATGACCTTCTCCCATTCCTCCTCTGGATCATCCAGATGGTACATTAAGCTTGAGCTCTCTATCCAGTCAGCCTAGTACAGTAGTCAGTGTTCTTGCCCCCCCCCCCCCCCCCCCATGTCCTCTAGTCTTTCACTGCCAATGATCAACCAGCACCCAGAAGACCAATCCAATCAAAGCGCCCTGACATGGCTCTGACTTACACACTATGAGGAAACCCTCCACCGTCGTTGGACGGACTGCTCTTAAGACAGAGGGTTATACTACAAAGCAGGATCAATGAGTTAGCCAGCTAACTTTGATAACAACTAGGAATAACTATTGATTTTCTGTTCATAAGAAGGCTAAACTTAATATTGTTTTTGGTTGTTAGCATTAGACCATACTCATTTCAAGCTTATCAAAAAAAATAAATTAAAAAGCAAGTTAGCTGGCTAACTCATTGATCCTGCTTTGTAGTATACCCCACTGGCCACTCTGGTGTGGTTTAGAGTTAAACAACCTCCAACTAACACACTCTTATTACCTAATCATAGTGATTGTTGACAGAGCACCGTGCCAAGCCAGGCAGCAGCAGTCTATAACCAAGGTCTGCATTAACTGGTGCACTCACGCAGCCAGGCCTACATTAATATTTACTACAGGCCGAAATGTGAGTAATGACTTTAATGTGTGATTCATTTCTTGCTTCATGTTCTTTTAACTCTGTTTCTCTCCTTAATAAAGCAGCCGGACCTCTGAGTTGTTGGCCTCTTCCTTTATCTCCGCTCTCATGTCATTGTAAATCTGAGCAACCCAAGACCGATAAACACACCCAGCAACGCCCCGGGAGGAGGGGTGAGGATCTCTGTTCAGGATCATCCCAGCAAACGAGGGCATCTATCTAATCAGCATCTGATGAGCCCACCCTAGGGTCTTCAGACTGGGGTCAGAGCAGAGCAGCAAGCCTGCCACACTGCCCCCTGGTGCTGACTCTGACCTGCTGACCTGATAGGCGGGCAGGGTGTTGAGATAATGGCATCATGCCAACCCAGAGATGGATGGGAGCTGTCTGTACAGGAGCAGAGGTAGACAGAAAGACAGTCCTGTTCTGTTAGTACTATAAAATATTCTAAAATTGATTTTAGAAAATGAAATACCATGTCAACCCACATTCCATGCAGTCCACTATGTCACAATGACCATACTCTTAAAACCTTTTGAATTAAAAAAGAGTAAAATAAAAAATTGATACAAGAATGTGAGGTCAGTCAATGAATGTTGTCATATCATGAGCTGTGAAACAGCCAGACACAAGGAATAGATCACTTGAGACGATACACCATGCCTACATGAAAGGGCCACATCAAAACAATGATTGTTTGGCTGTATTTGCAGAAGCTTTGCTGACGCGTTTCATCCAAAGGCACGTCTACTCACAAGAGCTGCCCTCTGCCAGTCCTGACCTGCCCTGGTTCAAAGAGAACCCAAAATGAGCCTGCTCCTGCACATCCTGCTCCGCCTGCAGATGGCTGTCTAGTCAAAATACATGTAAACATCGATGAAGGGGAGCTGTAGTCTCTCTGAGTTCAGCTAA
>NC_036850.1:16734486-16741822 GCF_002910315.2 Salvelinus sp. IW2-2015
ACACACACACACACACACACACACACAAAGGAGATAACCTCTGTGTGTCATTCACCCAAACACTGCGAGGCAAAATCCTGGGTCTTAGTCTCAGAGCCCGGAGCAGAGCAGACTTCCTCTCTTCTAGTCCCTGTTTCCCTGCTAAGTGAAAGTCTCTCAGAAAYAAGGGTGTCTGAGTGATCTGTCAAAAGCAAATGACAATCTTTTTTGTCATTCACAGCCAGGGTTCTCGCTAGCTAAAGTCCCCGAAGGGAGTTGATTCTGTCCCCCACCTCCTCCCTCTCCCGCCACTTTCTTTCTTTCCCTCCTCCAGACTAGCATCACCACAGCCATGGAGGAAGTGTCACATCAAGCCGTTGTGCCAGTGACAAGGGCGCGTAAAAAAAGCCTGGCTATTTACACACAYACCAGCAATGCCCTCCTAGCTACACATGAATATCCTACAAGATACAGCTTTTCCCCACGAGCCACAGAGCTGCCGCCGCGGCGCGTCTCTCTCCTCTGTCCCCCTGTCAGACGGACCCTTAACGCAGGTGCCCTTACAGCTGCCCGTCAGCAACCCTGCTCCGCAGCATGCTGTCCATCCAATGATAACCCGTTATGTCTTCACTCAGAGCGATGCTCAGTTTACAAAGTGATACATCTAGCTATGACCACAGACAGCCCACTCATGAAGTAAGCCTTCCAAGACTTAAGACTGATACAGTCAACCTCTGATCATCTGCAATGGCTGTTTGTGTTCATTGTACTGAATTTATGTTCTACATTTAATATAAATATCAGAAGCAATAAATAATGTGTTTGAATTGGGACTAGTGGACTCCAGTGCACATATACACTATATGAGGTTTCCCCAATATACAACATGCTTTGAAWTGATTGTGTTTTAGTCAAATATCTGTTTGGGCTTCTTGCCGTCAATTTACAGTCTACATATTATTTGTAATTAAGTTCCAGCCCCCTGACCAACGGCTGAATCTAGGTGATGATCCCTGTACTACATCATGTTTGTGCCACATTGCTCACTTTATTTGTATTTTACTATGTACACAGTTTATCTATTGATCTACTGTTCAGAGGGAAATGGTGCTTATCAGGCTGATAAAGTTGGTGACACACCTACATATGTAGGATCTTCCTTTGAGCCAGAATAATACAATAATAATCCTGCAGCTACAGGAAATGTGAATTATTATGTGGATAAAAATGTATGAAACTGTTTTGTAGGGGTTGTTACATTTTTCGTTAGGGCAAATCAAGTCTGACTTTTTAAAGTGGAAATTACAAACTTTAGACTTTTTAAACATTGACTTTAAACACTACAAGTTTTCATTTCCTGCTGTGCAGGAAAATTCTCAGTAACAAAAGAGTACTCAAATTAAGATCCTACATCTGTACAGTAGCTCCTGTCCCCTAAAAGGAGCAAGTACGTAAAAGTAACTGCAAAAGTGGGTTAAGGAAAAAGTGTATAAATGAGATTGGGGTATAAACATGTGAATGTTTGCAATCAGCAGCTGGCTGGCTCTCCCTGATGGCCTCCACATCCTGGTATATACTGCAGGGGAACAACCTAAATGCACAGAGGATGTGCACCCATAAATATTATGATTGCAATATAAATCCTACATATACACACATCATATATACACACATCAGCCACTCATTAAAAACACACCGCTCTTCAAATCTAAACCCCCTCAACCATTTTTAGGTGAGGATGAAAAAATATATAAATAGTTTGAAATAAATAAATAAATAAAAGAGAATTCCCAGTAGGGGAAATAATGATATGAAGCATTGTGTTCATTTTGTTTATCAAGCAGCTCTTCAGGCCTCTGGTGAAGCCTGGGTGCTTACACAAGCGAAAGCCTTTCAGCAGCATCTGCATCCAGCTGCATTTCTGCATTACAGGTACACTGCAGGCTCCTCACCCGGCACGGCACAGCACAGCTGCCCTTGGCAACCCTGCTCTGCTCCAGGTGCGCCTGTGCCCTCGACACCCCTAAAACTCCACCACCGCTGTTTGCCGCCCACACAGTCTAGGTCCCTGCAGATAACCCCTGTACACACACACACACACACACACACACACAACACAACACAGACACACACACACACACACACACACACACACACACACACACACACACACACACACACAACACACACACACACACACACACACACACACACACACACACACACACACCACACACACACACACAACAACCACACCACACACACACCACACACACACACACACACACACACACACACACACACACACACACACACACACACACACACACACACACACCTCCTACCAGCCAGTATATAACCTCTAAACACCTAAAGCCAGTTGCAAGACAAGCTATGGCAGCTCATGTCCCCTCCACCTCCTCGCCCAACACCTCCCACCAGGCCCATACAACACCTTCTAAAAGCCTCCAGACCAGCCCTCCATCACCGCCTACTCAACCTCCATCCCCACACACCACCCATACCACAGGCTCTCTCTCTTTATCTTTCCCTGCAACCAGAGGAAATAAGAGAAAAACAGCCCCCTTTTCCCTGTTAAAGTCTTGGCTCTGTCTTGGGATCAGAGACTAACTCCTCCAAGATCCAGGCCTCGTCTTCTCCACACAGAGTGACAGAAGAAGAAGAAGAAACTGCATTAGCTCCTCTGCTTATTCCACTCAGGATTGTACTGCTTTGATTCTACTGTTATGAGTCACATAGTGCACCTGCGCCCATGTGTTAAGCAGAGACAAATAAAAGCCCTGCGCCCATTTACACAACAAAGAGATGTACCCAGCAAAGCAACCAATCTTTCTCCGCCTCCCTCCCTGTCTCCTGGCACCACCCCCCCATATTCCCTTCACCTACTTCAGGAGGGGAGAGGCAGCGCGTGTTTCCCACTCCGCTTCTTTCCTCCCTCTGTTCCTGACAAACTASTATTCAAACACAAATTCAGAGACAAAACACATCTCTCTCTTTTATGTCCTGTGTCTTGTTCCATATYTGATTTCAGAGGAACAGCGGTGGAGCTCGCGATTATCACAACTMCCAAAAGCAAATCCAGTCTCTGAGCCACCCTCATCAAAGCCCCCTTCTTGTTCTCTGGGGAAGAAGCCTTCAGCACAAAAGTAAAGAGGGATCTCTGCTAAAACCAGTTGCTTTTTTAAATTAAAAGCATCGGCCGGTACCAGTGGCTGGGAAGTTAAGGCAAGGCTTAATCGGCCGCTTTGAGAATCCACCAGGATTTTCACAATGAACATCTGACTTAGTGATTTATGCATATTAATGAGGCCCGGCCCAGGCGGAGGCAAGCTGAGCTCYACACTTCCTCTGCATTCTAATGTCTTCTGCTCCACCGGGATTATTACCCATGGTAATGTCTCTGATTCTGCACTATTAATCTCTGTCTGTCCTCCTGTTTGGCTACATAATGACTAATTAAACATCAAAAGAGCAGCGCCTGGGATCCGCTCTGACAGCTCTGCTCCCCGCGCCCTGCATAGCCCCGCGTCCCAGGAGAGGAGCTGAGGAGACCACGCTGTGACAGGACAGACCCCAAAATCAATCACCCCAATGTACACACACATACACACACTCTCTAGTACACACACACAAAAACAGCAAGGCAGGGCTATGGGCTCCCTTACACATCAACCAGGTACCGACGGTGCCACTGCAAATGAGAACAGACCATCATAAGAAGAGATACAAGTGGCAGATAACGGAAGCCTCAGCTATATATATATCAACATTCACTTTAGTGATGTAGATGTCAGTAGATTAGTGAATATAGGAATATATATAGATACTCGATCACGTATGTTGTGTGTGTGGTGGTGGTGTGTGTGTATGTGTGTGTGTGTGGTGTGTGTGTGTGTGTGTGTGTGTGTGTGTGTGTGTGTGTGTGTGTGTGTGTGTGTGTGTGTGTTGTGTGTGTGTGTGTGTGTGTGGTGTGTGTGGTTGTTAAGCTCACTGAGAGATCTATTTAATATATGAGAGGCTGGCAGGCAGATGAAATGATCTTCCACTCACAGATGAAGGCAGACCAGGAGGGCCCTTGCGAACTTTCTTTGTTTGTAGAGGATCTGTGGAAGATAAAACAGGATTGAGGCAATAGAAAGGGCCTTTGTGGTATGTAAACAACACAACAAGCTCATTCACACACTGGCATAAAAGAGGGAACGACGAGGATGCCTCCCTGGCCTAACATTCTTTCTTGCAGCACATCAATCTGTCAACATATCGAAACCAAAAACAATTTGTGCGTGTTGGTATAGAAGATTTCTATTGAAATCACCAGGATATCATTATTAGCGTTAAACTAGGAGTTTAAATGGCTAAGCAAAAGTCATTAATCCATTGAAAACACAGGGACTCCTGCAGGCTTGTTCATGGAGTTAGTGAAAACAGATCAGTGGTCTCTTACAAATCACGAATCCAGTAAAGTGCTCTGGCTTCGTCTTTGCTACATCGTTGGTCAGCCTGAGGTTAGAATTGTGTCAGCACATACTGCTCTAAACATGATACTAGACTATAATGCCATTGTCAGGGACTTGATAACTTGCCCTGCTCTGTATCTCTATAGTATAGGGTTAATTGGCACTGACCAATGGGAGTAGGGTCCGGTAGGGGCGGTCTTCTGGGGTTGGCCCCGGTGAAGGGAGGGTAGAAAGGGACCGTTTTCCCGATGTGGCCACAGGCCCAGGATCACCAGACCAATGTCCGGCCGCAGATTGGCCTGGAGGAGACAACAGAGAAACAACAGATAAGTGGAGAACAGCAGATGTGAAAGTAGTGTGTGTGTGTGTGTGTGTGTGTGTGTGTGTGTGTGTGTGTGTTGTGTGTGTGTGTGTGTGTGTGTGTGTGTGTGTGTGTGTGTGTGTGGTGTGTGTGTGTGTGTGTGTGGTGTGTGTGTGGTGTGTGTGTGTGTGTGTGTGTGTGAGAGAGAGATGAGGGAGGGGGTACTCATTCAGTCAGGGGAGATCTCATGCACTGTCAAATATTATCAGTGAGAACACTTGGCCATGAATCAGCCATTCCCCTAATGATCTATTAAATAGCATGAATCAATCCATTGAACATCTTTATGGAGATGTGCTCCAGTGGGAATAAGGGGCCACTGTGTGTTATGCTACCATAATTCACTAACAACCTGCACTCAGACAAAATACATTTCTCTTTAACGGTAAAGACAGTAAATACCTATTTTCACAGCAGCAGATGAGCGCAGACACCTCAATTAATGCATGTCCACTTAGTAGTAAAATAGTTATTTTTCAAAATGTCATAGATATGTGTTAATGAATGCTTCCTGTGGAGCTGACAAAAGGTATAATGTTCGTTTGAAAACATTCTGAAAAATGGTACTGTTCTATAATACTGGTAAATGGTACTTTGTTATGGAGCATCAGCATAAGAAATCTAATCACAAGATACACATTTCAGTTACTATTTTTTATACACACAGTCATTTTTGTACTCCTGTGTGCTCCACTGTTTGTAGCTCCACTGAACTCCAAGGAGAAATCCATCCAATCAGTCTGACCTAGTGATTTCCCTCTCCTCCAGCCAGCAGTGGAACGGTATTGATCAGCAGCGATCACGGCCTGAGGGCATCTTCAGACACAACCAGGGACATGTCCTGACTTGCAGGAGCAACTCTTTGAAGGGAGAGGGCGCAGGGAGGTGCAGGGGGGTGAGAGGAGGTGCAGGGGTAGGGGGTGAGAGGAGGGCAGCTCAAGGCTCATTAAACCATCAGTCTGATCCCAGGATCTGTGGGCTCCCCCGAAAACCACGCTGGCTTAACTGGACAAAACGTCCATCCCAGAGACCTGGGAGTCACCAGGCCACCAGCCTGCTGGACCTGTGTCTGATCTCAGGCACACGTATCCAATTAGTGGAGGAGAGCCGAGATGAYACAGAGCTGTCCCAAAACCTGCCTCTGATCTGACAGGCCCAGATTAGTGGGCTGGAGTCCTGAGTCCTCAGCACCCTCCTCTCCTGTTTACTGTGTCATGTGACTGAGCTGAGGCATCCTCTGGAAGGTTCCAGCAACCTTCAGGCTCCGCCAGTATCCACTCCAGTGAGCACTGTGCCCCCAGCAAACAGGCCAATTAACGGCCTGGACCAATTCGTCTGATTTGCTGCCGACCGTAAGTGGAGAAGGAGGGAGGGTCGAGGTGAGTGAGGATACCTCAGAGGAGAGAGCTGCTCTGGAGACTGGAGCCCTCGTGTGCTTCCAGGAAACACTACAGTAGACTGAGAGGCCTGGGGATTGACACGGTAACCAATGAGGTTAAACTAACATAGGTCAGAGGGATGGCTTTGACCTTGGTCATTGGCCCCAAAAATGTTCATCATCATTATTATTATCTGGATTCCCTGGGTATTTCACCTACGATAAATACAAAATATTTCCCCAAAATCCTAAAATCAAAACCCCTCATAATAACATCAAAATGAGGTGGTATTCTAAAAATACTATTGATTCTGATTTTAACAGATTGGAATGAAGGCCATCAAGTCCTGTGAAAATCAAGTCTGCCACTGCTTTACAACAGTAGAAATGAGGGGAGAAGCGGGCTCTGCAAACTGACAACCTGTCACAGAGGCCACTGCATTGACATTGACATGGCACAACAGACCAGACCAGACTCACTTCTGCTGCCTTTGTTCAATGAATTGAATCTCCGAAATATTTGCGCCGCGTGGGCGTTTCTTTTGTTTCTTTTATCTTTCGTCCCCCCCCCTACGGACTTCTCGCCCGGATCACCTCCGTGGTGTGGACTATACTAACCGGGACACTCGTTTAGAATGGCGACTGGCTTTAAGATGTGGACGATATATTTACTGCCAAGGTAGCTTGTCCTCACAAGTGCACGTTACTAACTGTAGCTGGGTAAATAGCTGGCAGACTGGGCCAGTTGTTGCCCTATTGGTCCTGACATACTTCAATCCTGTCATGTGTGGCTTTCTGATGTTATGTGAAAGCTTTGTATTTTCCTGCCCTGTGTGGAATATGAGGCCTTTATAGATGGCGTTTCTTTATAGAAACCACTGCATGGACAAAAACCACTAAGAAGCCCACAGAGGTCAATAAAATAAAATAGCACAATCCATGTAATGTATCACAGTAACATAGTAAAGCAGAGGAAACTCCAGCGAGGCCAGGGTTTATTGGTTGTTGATTACATAGATCTTCAAATCATCAGATTCTATTTAAAGATGACGTAAAATGTTGTTATGCTTTCATGAAACTAAACCCAGAATCTTTGATATTCTGGAGAGAAAAAAAAGAGACAATTGAGACGAAGAAGAC
>NC_036850.1:16741847-16759762 GCF_002910315.2 Salvelinus sp. IW2-2015
GTGGGATTGCAATAATTTTGATGTGCAATTTGGCTGATATGGTTTGGTATTAAGCACTGAATGTGGTTGAGCGAATGTTTTCAAGGGCTACCTTGAAACTCAGTGCCTCTTTGCTTGACATCATGGGAAAATGAAAAGAAATCAGCTCAGGAACCCAAGACTCAGAAAAATTGTATACCTCCACAAGTCTGTTCATCTTGGGAGCAATTTCCAAACACCTGAAGGTACCACATTCATCTGTACAAACAATAGTAAGCAAGTATCACACCATGGGACCACGCACCCGTCATACCGCTCAGGAAGGAGACGCGTTCTGTTCCTAGAGATGAATGTACTTTGGTGCGAAAAGTGCAAATCAATCCAGAACAACAGCAAAGAACCTTGCGAAGATGCTGGAGGACAGTACAAAAGTATCTACATCCACAGTAAAACGAGTCCTATATCGACATACCCTGAAAGGCCGCTCAGCAAGGAAGAAGCCACTGCTCCAAACCGCAATAAAAAGCCAGACTACGGTTTGCAACTGCACATGGGACAAAGATGTATTTTGGAGAAATGTCCTCTGGTCTGATGAAACAAATTAACTGTTTGCCATAATGACCATCGTTATGTTTGAAGGAAAAAGGGGAGGCTTGCAAGCCAAAGAACACCATCCCAACCGCGAAGTCGGGGGTGCAGCATCATGTGTGGGGGGAGCTTTGCTGCGAGGAGGGACTGGTGCACTTCACAAATAGATGGCATCATGAGGGAGGAAAATTATGTGGATATATTGAAGCAACATCTCAAGACATCAGTCAGGAAGTTAAAGCTTGGTCGCAAATGGGTCTTCCAAATGGACATTGACCCCAAGCAATACTTACAAAGTTTGGACAAATGGCTTAAGGACAACAAAGTCAAGGTAATGGAGTGGCCATCACAAAGCCCTGACCTCAATCCTATAGAAAATGTTTAGGCAGAACTGAAAAAGAGCGGCGAGCAAGGAGACCTTACAAACCTGACTCAGTTACACCAGCTCTGTCAGGAGGAATGGGCCAAAATTCACCCAACTTATTGTGGAAGCTTGTGGAAGGCTACTCGAAACGTTTGACCCAGTTAAACAATTTAAAGGCAAATACTACCAAATAGTAATTGAGTGTATGTAAACTTCTGACCCCTGGGAATGTAAGGAAAGAATAAAAGCTGAATAAACATTCTCTCTACTATTATTCTGACATTTCACATTCTTAAAATAATGTGGTGATCCTAACTGACCTAAAACAGGGAATTTTTACTAGGAATAAATGTCAGGAATTGTGAAAAACTGAGTTTAAATGTATTTGGCTAAGGTGTATGTAAACTTCCGACTTCAACTGTAGGTCAGAGGGAGGGCTTTGACCTTGGTCAATGGCCCCAAAAATGTGCATCATCATTATTATTATCTGGATTCCCTGGGTATTTCACCTACTATAAATACAGAATATTTCCCCAAAATCAAAACCCCTCACAATAACACCAAAATGGCAGTGAGGTGGTACTCTAAAAATACARATTCTGATTTTAACAGATTGGAATGAAGGCCATCAAGTCCTGTGAAAATCAAGTTTGCCACTGCTTTACTGCAGTAGAAATGAGGGGAGAAGCAGGCTCTGCAAACTGACAACCTGTCACAGAGGCCACTGCATTGACATTGACATGGCACAAYAGACCAGACCAGACTCACTTCTGCTGCCTTTGTTCAATGATATTGAAGAGGTCAGATGAAATACCAATTACCATGTAATCTACAGTACACATAGTAAAGCAGAGGAAACTCCAGCGAGGCCATGGTTTATTGGTTGTTGATTACATAGATCTTCAAATCATCAGAATTCTATTTAAAGATGACTGAAAATGTTGTTATGCTTTCATGAAACTAAACCCAGAATCTTTGATATTCTGGAGAGAAAAAAAGAGAGACAATTGAGACGAAGAAGAAAACAGACAGAGAATTGAGTGAAATTGAGTTTAACAGCCAAGGCTTGTTCTGTTCTGTAGTCAGTGTGACTGTCTAAGGAAAAGGAGAAAATGTCCTCCCCTGGTACTCCAATAACACACTTGCATCAAATGACGTTGCAGTCAATCATGTTGCTAAAGCCCAATACCCGACACAAGACTTTATTATGTCAAGAATTTCCTGAATCACAGGGCTTTCTGCCCAAGCCTCTTCACATCTCAATGATCATCTTCCACWGTGAAATGTCACGCAGATTTGAGGAGATAATGGGAGTCGTCTGTCAACTGCATCCTGTCACTTTAATCAGGGTAATCCGTCTCGCAGGAGGCACACAGGAGCTACCTGCTGAACACAGCACTGCTGCCGCCACGGCAACACAGCAACCCGGCAACCTGCCAACCCCTCTCTCTCCCACTCTCTCTTCCCTGTTCTCCCTCTTTCTCCCCCCACACCCCAGCCCTGTTCATTACCTCATCCCACTGGGGACAGAGGCCCAACTCAACATGGGCACACACAGAACAGTATGCCCGCACTCCCAGTGAGAGAGAGAGAGGGATGATATGCTGAAGGCCTTCAATTAAATCAGATTTCCTGCTATTATGATCAAGGCAGAATAACACCTTACCATACCACAAAGACAATGAGTGGATACATTGGGCTCTTTTTCATTTACTGGTGTACAGATAACAACTGTCCAAAAAGATGAAGCCAGAAGGTTTAAAACACGGGTTGATTATGGTGAGACTGACATGTTCTGTGTAAAAAAGGAACAGTGGAATAAGGGGCCACAGCTGGCTACAACACTCTGAATATCTAACCCAATAAGACATGGGGAGTTCTTCATCACGTTCAAATGATGCAATAATCCGTTGCTGAGCGAGGCAATTTGCTTAGACTTGACAAGCCCACAACTGATGGTCTGTTTGGCAGATATCTGGCGCTATTACAGTAGTTTCCAAAAACCAACCTCTTGATAGATTGATTGTTTGTTTCGAATTTCCATTCTTGGTCCTCCGAGAAGAAAATACAATGTTACCTTTTATTAGGTTAGTGTGGATRGATTATGAAATCTCCAGCATATGGAGGTTGTGAACATTCAGGCTGCTCATTAAAAGATAAACAATGCCTGATAATCTTTGCACCYGAGATGYTTTGCTCATGCATGATTCGGCTGAGCAAGATTCAGCGGTGGAGCCCTGTCGATAATCACTAGAAGGGTTACACAATATTAATAACGTATTTTCCAGCCAGCATTCTTCCTACATTCTCTAAAGAATGAAATTACTTTTTTGGTCTTCCTGTTTTTTTTCTAGGACCAGACAAACTGAATCTCTGCCAGCCTCAGATCTCAGCAGCTGSAGGCCTGCATCAATTCCCCAGTTCCCACACAAAATGTCTGAACTGGCATTCCATCTCCAAAAGCTCTTTTATGAATGAGTAAACGAGCTTTCAACTCACATCAGCTATATTTTCACTCTGTCTGACTGGAAGCACAGACCTCTGTATGACCACATAGTTGTTAGTAGTAATGTGTACAGTGTGTACAGTGAGGGGATAGAGAGGTGAAGGGTACTACTCTGGCACATGATTAGCTTGGGGTTAAACGAGTGGGTTAACAAGTGAGTCAATGARGTCAGAGGCTCCCTTGATCTTTGGGTTAAGCCCAAAGAGGTGGGCTYTATCTTTTAAAGACATCTTTCAGAYGTAGCCCTAAACCTAATCTTAAAGTCCAGACTCACAAACCCCTAATCCCAATATCATTGACCATAATGTGGAATATAAACGCTCAGTACTGGGAACAGTGAAGGGTGGAGCAGACCCTGATGGAAGCCACTTTCCGTGGAACTTCTCCTACTGGTCTCACAGCCAGGGCAGAGGGAAAGGAAATACAGAGATACTCGAGATAGAGTGGGCAGAGTCCGAAAAACAGTGAGTGAGAGCGAAAGAGGAGAACAGAGAGAAGAATGAACGAGGGAGAGAAAGAGGAGGAAAGAGAGAGAATATGAGAGCTCTCCCCATTGACTCGCTGACGTCAGACTGAGAGAGAGAGAGCTGTGGCTTGTGCACACAATCAGGCCTTTGTGTTGAACATMTGTGTGTCTGTGAGAGGGGATCTGGGCTGAGCTTGGCTGTGCTCACTGACCCTGGCTTAATGGAGGTGCTGAAAGTGGTGTTTCTCTGTGGTGTCGGGCTGCCCCTGCTAGACCCTGCTAGACTACACAGGGCACGGAGAAACTCCTCAGCCCAGGCAGCGAAGACCTGAGGACGCTCCACTGTAATCACTCACTCATTATCTCTAAGCCTCCACACCTCAGAATATTCTCATGAGCTTTTTTGTTCGCTTCATAAACCATCTCCGGTGCAAATGTTCCTTTTCACTCTAATTATACTACCAACAAAGGCATTTTATCTGATGAGCTGGACATGCCAATTAGTTTTAACAATGTATTGAGAATGCCCAAACAAGGAGAATTAAACAAGCAGAGTTCACCACACTATATTTACATTATAGTCATTTAGCAGATGCGCTTAGCCAGAGCGACTTACAGTAGTGAGTGCATACATTTTCTTAGTGGTACCTGGTTACAAGCGCCATGCTCTACCAACGGAGCCACACGAAGCAGTAAATAGCAGATATCAAACTTACCTGGCAGCCAGACACGCCAGGCTCTCTCCCATAGGCTGGAAATTGAGCCCTCTCTGCTGATTTACCTGTGGAGGCACAGAGAAAATTTTAGACAAAAACCATTGACACTACATCATGGTCTAGAAATCATCGTTCTTATTCATTGTGTCTTGAAATAACAAGGTAATATCCTAATTCACTTTCACACTTATACAGGTCACATATGATGCCACACATTAGGACATAAACCACTGCTCCATATCATAATGCAGATCTGTACAAAATGTTATGTAGAATACGTATTCCTTAAGCTAGAAGAGATCCTCCTAGACAGAGTTGCTCCATCAGTGTCACACATTTGGTGTGCAGCACTCCTCCTGAGAGAGACGCTTCCCGGCAGCCGTCAGGAAAACAAATAAAACACACGACGCACAACGCACATGAATCATGCTCCTCACAATATACTAAACTCAGCAGTTTTACTCCGGCGGAAAAAAACAAGAGGTTCCTACAAGAAAATGATAAACAACTTTAACCACATCGTACATTATTTTTGTCAGACTTTCAAACATTGCAAGCACCAGACGCAGCACTGGAACAACATTGGGTTTACTCTGGGGAAAAGGTAGATATTCYAGTGAGTTTAAAACTTGCATAGCCAGGTGATTCTGTTACKCTCTGACTGAACAGAACATCATACTGGCAYGCCCAGGTGAACAGAGGCACATGTTGGAGGATTCACATCTCTGAGTATTGCTGCGGGGCACAGTCGTACTGCAWCTGCACACWGTCTCCAGAGAGCTTGAGAGGAAGCTGCCGAAATCAGGTAAGGTGGTTTAACTGACAACGCTGCTTCCCTTTCAGTAGCAACACAACTCATTTGATATGATATAACATTTCTGGGTTAGCTCTCTCGCAAAGGAAGGAGCATTTAGTTGTGGGTTAACTACATACCCTGAGCCACCGCAGAGGGAGAGAACATCTGTCTTGGCTGACTAAAAAAGTTCTACCTGTTTTTTTTTTTTACATTTCCTGAGCTGCACCTCAGCCTCAGCGTGGTTTGGTCTCCATCAGTATCACTAAGTCCCCCTGTCTCTCCCCTGTGAGGAGATGCTCATGTCCACAGTGAAATATTCATCCCCAGCATGTGTTTTGTCACACACTCTCTGTCCACCGTGAATAATTGATGGCTGAGTGTTATTGTTTCTCAGGAAAACTTCCTCTCTCTCCAGGTCTGGCCCTACCTAAATACCTACCTACCTGCCAGGGAGAGAGGTAGCTAGCTAGCGGCCAGGCAGGCAGCTCTCCTGAACCTCTGGAGCACGACCCGGCCAAGCCAAGCGTTGTAACACGCCCAGGGACCTGAGCACAGTCAACAACGCTGCAGTTCAGCCCAAACCGAGGGGAAAACATCCCTGAGGAACCCAACGGTAAACAGGCATTTAACTGTTTAGCGTGCCGCCACGCATGATCACACAGCGCTAAGAGTGCAGCAATGGTAAACAAAGAGATGTTCCCATTCTGATGTCACTGCACTTACCAGCACACCCCTGTGTTTACCACAGCAACATGTGCAGATACAGAGTATGATAACAATACTGAGATATAGATACATTTATTTTGAGATAGAGATATCTATCTATCTATATATATATATACAGTTGAAGTCGGAAGTTTACATACACTTAGGTTGGAGTCATTAAAACTCGTTTTCAACCACTCCACAAATTTCTTGTTAACAAACTATAGTTTTGCAAGTCGGTTAGGACATCTACTTTGTGCATGACACAAGTCATTTTTCCAACAATTGTTTACAGACAAATAATTTCACTTATATTATTATATATATATATATATTACTGTATCACAATTCCAGTGGGTCAGAAGTTTACATACACTAAGTTGACTGTGCCTTTAAACAGCTTGGAACTTCCCGAAAATTATGTAATGGCTTTAGAAGCTTCTGATAGGCTAATTGACATAATTTGAGTCAATTGAAGGTGTGTACCTGTGGATGTATTTCAAGGCCTACCTTCAAACTCAGTGCTTGACATTATGGGAAAATCAAAAGAAATCAGCCAAGACCTCAGAAATAAAATTGTAGACCTCCACAAGTCTGGTTCATCCTTGGGAGCAATTTCCAAATGCCTGAAGGAACCACGTTCATCTGCTAAACAATAGTACGCAGGTATAAACACATTGGACCATGCAGCCGTCATACCGCTCAGGAAGAGGACGCGTTCTGTGCGAAAAGTGCAAATCAATCCCAGAACAACAGCAAAGGACCTTGTGAAGATGTTGGAGGAAACAGGTACAAAAGTATCTATATCCACAGTAAAACGAGTCCTATATCGACATAACCTAAAGCCGCTCAGCAAGGAAGAAGCCACTGCTCCAAAACCGCCATAAAAAAAGCCAGACTACAGTTTGCAACTGCACATGTGGACAAAGATTGTACTTTTTGGAGAAATGTCCTCTGGTCTGATGAAACAAAATTAGAACTGTTTGGCCATAATGACCAGTTATGTTTGGAGGAAAAAGGGGGAGGCTTGCAAGCCGAAGAACACCATCCCAACCGTGAAGCACGGGGGTGACAGCATGTGTTTTATTTTTAGGGGGGGAGGACAAGACAAAATACTAAAGTCTGTACATCAAAAGGAAAACCCAAAAAAAATAGCGATGATTCAAATTGCTAACCATTATATTTTATTTTTTCAAATTTTTCCAAGCATACTTTCAAATATAATGCCACACAGTATATTTTGGGGTGAGGTTGTACATTATAGATAGAAATGCTTTCAGTTCGCGTAGGTAATGTCAGAAAACCTTTCAGTGGATCATGTAGAAACCTTTCATGATCATTGTAGAAACCTTTCAGTGGATCATGTAGAAACCTTTCAGTGGATCATGTAGAAACCTTTCAGTGGATCATGTAGAAACCTTTCAGTGGATCATGTAGAAACCTTTAAGAATGTTCCAGTTTGAAAGAAAGAACAGGGTGTCAAAGAGAAGCTTCTGTAGAAGATCCATAGGTGCTCAACACACAAACACAAAGATTAGAAAACTATGTGGGCTCGCTCATAACATACAGTCATCTATATGATGAAAGCCTCCAAAAAGGAATATGGGGGAGAAAAAGTGTCTTGGAATGTCAAATATCAACAATGTAAGACAGCCCAGCTATTGCAATTGCAATTTGTTTAAGTGTTACTGGCGAGTGTTTGTGCCAAGCAGGCTGCTAGCTGCGACGCTGATGTTTGAGGAACCGGTGCCAGCTAGCGCAGCTGTGAGGCCACTGCCCCACCCCCGTCGCCCACCCACCCCAACCCTCACTCACCCTCCACACCCCTCTCTCTCTCATCCATGAGCCAAATGAGTCACTCGGAGGAGAAGGATGCAGTGGGCAGTGGCGAGGGGAAGGGCCAAGTGGGAGCGTGGCTAGAGATTAACTTCAGGATCTGGTGTAGAGGTCACTGATTAACAGGGTTCTGGGCTCGGCTCGCCTGCCTTGCTGCCTGCCTGATGCGGATGCTCCTCTAACCCCTGTTTTATCTAATCACATCCTCCATCTCTCCTTAGCACTGCTAGAGGAGTGACAGGCTAGAGGGGCTCTGTGATCAATAACCTGCCTGGCCCAGCACTCCCCTCTGTCTCCCCCTGCCTGTCCCCCTGGAAGCCACCAGCAGGCACTTCCCCTCCGTAATAGGACACATCATACATTATAGAAACCCTCTGACTGGGATGATTAATGGAGCCAAATCATCACACTTAAGAGCAGAGCGCATGTGGAGTGTGATGTGTTGGTCGAGGACACAGTACAAGACCTGGGAGAGAGACTCTCACATGCCAGTGGCTGAGGGGAGGCAGACAGCCAGGGCAGGATCACTGTGCTTTGATTGTAGAGGGCACTGCTGCTGCTGCTGCTACCGCCGAGACTGCTAACTCAGCCATTTAGAAACTTGGTTGAAGGAACCTTGGCTCAAGGAAAACCCAAGGAAGTTTTCTACAATACTTGTAGAATAATACGCCTAACAGAAAAGTAAAAGGTAGACTGGCTAGCGTTCCATCAAAGAGCACCTAAACTCTATGGCCTGGCTGTCTTGCCATGAAAGTTAATCCAGGAAAACATCAGAATGAATAGCAATTTACTGCTAATAGGTACTTTCAAGGGTATCACTCAACGTTTTTTAAACCACTAATCATGTGAAGTGATGGAGAAGTTGATCACAGGTCTGGTGGATGTGTGTTCAAGATGCTGAAGCAGTGAAGAACAAGTGATRATAAATCAGGTGGAACAGATTGGCACTTAGGTTTTTCTTCTAGAGCCGAGCGAGCACCCAAATTAGCCCRACAAATACACCCTCATCACAACACAGCGCTCTCCTCTGTCTCTAGCAGACATAACTCAATCTGAGGAGAATAGGTCCCCGTAATAACCTATATTTACAGAGMCAGAACATGACTCGAGCCATTAAATCTTAATTCTCCTTTAYRAAGCACTGAAGTCTSAAACAAGACCTCATCCATCAAAGCCCACTAACGTTGTGAGCGAAAAGAGSAACGAAAACCATGAGAACAAGAGACCAATTTCACCAGAGGAGTCGCAGGCCTGACACTTTCCAGGGCATTAGCCATGCTGTTTATTATCTCCCCAAGCAGGCCTGTCTTATCACAGCCAGCCTGGCATTCACAACAGCAGCGCTAATATCATTATTACAAGATTTGTTCTGAGCAGGTGCAGTCGGTCTACAGAAAGCAATATTCTCTCCAACTGTTTCATTTTTTGATTCTTGTCTGTGACAGTTTGTATTTTGTATTTTTTTAATACATTTTTGTACTTCCCTAGACTACAGTGTGTGTTGATGGATAGGATGGTAAGTAAATTCATCATTCTGCTAGCGAGGAAGAAGGAAGACTGTCCAGGTGTCCATCAAGAACAGTGTTGACACCAGCGCAGACGCAATCCCCCAGACACATGATGCAAAAACAACAAGAATAAACCGGCTTAATTACAGCCATCACAGCAGATGATCTAAATATAAATGAAGTCCACTGGGACAGACACCTTGGATAATACTGTGGCTCCTAGCCAAATCAATAGCACTGATGACACCGGCTCAATATGAAAATCAATTTGAACGCAAAAAGGCTTCCTTCAATTCTGGCATACGACTAACACTGTCTGAATGTATACGTATCACAATATACATGTGGCATTTTGAATGGCCATTATGATTATGATCGCCTAAAGTTGAAAACAGTTTTGACATTGAATGCAATGAAATAGAGGAGTTGCGAATCATTATGTTGAACAGTTACCATCAATACCAAAAATAGAACAGATATGTCTATGCTAGTGTGCAGCAGTGGAGAAATTGATTTGCCCTCCACCCTACAATTCAACCTTACTGAACTGATTGACTTCCTTAGATAGGGTATAATGAGTGTGTGAGGTATAAACAGCATCTGCAACATGAAATATTGAAATGAAATTGGGATGCAGCTCAGAGACCTCAGAATGAAGGCATTGTGAAGAGTCATTCACAGTATGGCTCCCTATTGATTGGAGCATGGAGGTGCTGTGCAGTGTGCCTTGTTTTGATACTCTGGGAGGTAGTGATCTAAGCATCTCTAGGGATCAATTCAAAACCCCAGCTACAAAAACAGCCAATTAGTGAGCTCTGCTCCGCTCTGCTCCGCTCTGCTCTGCTCCGCTCTACAGCATCTCCGATGCATTCCTACCGAGGGCCTCTTTGTTTTTCTACACTGAGACCCCTCGACTCGCCTCGCTGGTAAGGAAGGCACGGACCAAATAAAACAAACACACAACACAGAATCAAATCAAAGTTTATAGGTCGTGTAAACAGATTTGCAGATGTTATCACAGGTGCAGCGAAATGCTTATGTTTCTAGCTCCAAAAGTGCAGTAATAACTAGCAACAAAACAGTACACATAATCAGTACACATAATCAAAAAGTAAATATCAGAACAAGCTATATCTGAACAAAAATATAAACATATATACACTGGGTGTATAAAACATTAGGAACACCTTCCTAATATTGAGTTGCAGCCCCCCTTTTGASCTCAGAACAGCCACAATTCGTCGGGGCATGGACTCTACAAGGTGTCGAAAGCATTCCACAGGAATGCTGGCCTGTGTTGACAACAATACTTCCCACAGTTGTGTCAAGTTGGCTGGATGTCCTTTGGGTGGTAGACAATTCTTGATACACACGGAAAACTGTGTAGCTTGAAAAACCCAGCAGCGTTGCAGTTCTTGACACACTCAAACAGGTGTGCCTGGCACCTACTACCATAMCCCGTACAAAGGCACTAAAATCTTTGTCTCGCCCATTCACCCTCTAAATGGCACACATACACAATCCATGTCTCAATTGTCTCAAGGCTTAAAAATCTTTCTTTAACCTGTCTCCTCCCCTTCATCTACACTGATTGAAGTGGATTTAACAAATGACATCAATGAGGGATCATAGCTTTCACCTGATACCAGTCAGTCTATGTCTTGAAAGAGCAGGTGTTCCTGTGTTGTACACCAGTGTATATACACTACATGACCAAAGTATGTGGACACCTGCTCGTCGAACATCTCATTCCTAAATAATGGGCATTAATATGGAGTTGGTCACCCCTTTGCTACTATAACAGCCTCCACTCTTCTGGGAAGGCTCTCTACTAGATGTGGAACATCTCTGCGGGGACTTGCTCCATTCAGCCACAAGAGCATTAGTGACGTCGGTCAAGCCTGGCTCGCAGTTGTAATTCCAATTCATCCCAAGGTGTTCGATGGGGTTGAGGTCAGGGCTCTGTGCAGGCCAGTCAAGTTCATTCAACACAATCTCGACAAACATTTCTGTATGGACCTCGTTTGTGCACAGGGGCATGTCATGCTGAAACAGGAAAGGCCTTCCCAAACTGTTGCCAAAGTTGGAAGCACAGAATCGTCTAGAATGTCATTGTATGCTGGAATTTCCCTTCACTTGAACTAAGGAGCCTGAACCATGAAAAACAGGCAGGCCCAGACATTATTCTCCTCCACCAAACTTTACAGTTGGCAATATGCATCTGACAGGTAGAGCTATCCTGCATCCAGTAAACCATTCGTCTCCGGGACTGCCAGATACTAAAGCGTGATTCATCACTCCAGAGAATGCGGTTTCCACTGCTCCAGATTCCAATGGCGGCGAGCTTTACACCATTCCAGCCGACACATAGCATTGCGCATGGTGATCTTAGGCTTGTGTGCGGTGCTCTGCAATGGGAAACCATTTCATGAAGTCCCCATGAACAGTTATTGTGCTGACATTGCTTCCAGAGCAGTTTGGAACTCGGTAGTTGATTGTTGCAACCGAGGACAGACGATTTCAACGCACTACATGCTTCAGCATTCAGCAGTCCCGTTCTGTGAGCTTGTTGGGCCTACCACTTGTGGACTTAGCCGTTTGTTGCTCCAGACATTTCCACTTCAAAAAAAACAGTCACTTACAGGTGACCGGGGCAGCTTGATGCTAGCAGACATTTGACGAACTAACTGGAAAGGTGGCGATCCTATGAGGTTTGTCACTCTGTTGTCTGTCTCTATGCTTTGTATAGTCCATTCTACTGCCAATCTAAACTCTCTGTGGGCTCAATTTTAACACCTCTCTATAACGTGTGGCTGAAAATAGCCGAACCACTATATCTCACATACTTTTGTGTATATTAGTGTATATATATAAATGGTGTGTATATACATATGGACAAGAATATGATATATGTTGTTAATCACAGAATAATGTGGATTAGTATTGTGCTGTGGTTGATCTCTTTTGATGTAGTGTGTATGTCTAGTAATGTTAACATGGTGTATACTATGAGGAAATAGAGGGTAATGCTAAAGCCAAATGAACAGATCATACATCTGTTCCCCCCTCTTTCTTTYCAGTGTGTGCTGTGCCTGTGAAGTAGCCCAACCCATGCTCCTGTCCCTGCGTTAGGAGTGCTAGCCAAGAACCTCCTCGCAATCCATTATCGCTGTCAAGTTAATGTTCCATGTTGAGCCATATGGCAGGGCTAACACACGCAATAAAATAAATTCCTTCAACTTGTTACAATCAGCACTTTCATCTGTCCAAAAAAAAAACATTAACAGATTTACACACACAGCTCGCTTCACGTGCACGAGCATTGCAAAATAAATGTAAACATACATGTTATTCAATTATTGCACCCACACTGCTCGTGCGCGCCAACGAGCGTCTGTTTGCCAAGCGCTAAAATAGAAGTCAGTTCTATTTGTGACGCTGAACGCGGTGCAAGTCCTGCCTCTCCCATCTCCTCATTGGTTTATAGAAGCAGATACCCACGTGTCATCTCCTCATTGGTTATACCCACGTGGGTAATTGAAATATGAACTGAGTTCAGTCGGTCGTCGTGGTAACTATGAAAGTTAGATGCCAATTGCCATATAAAGTCTAAAGAAGAAAAAGCCTGGAAGGAGGAGAGATGACTAGAAACGATTTGGTTGACCGTTTTATGTGTGCATTAATTGTCGGAGTAGAGGACCTTGTGCATTTCAGGTAAAATAACAACTCAGCGTTTATATCCCAGGACAAATTAGCTAGCAACTGCAAGCTAGCTAGCTAAATTGCCATAAATGTTTAATGCTTTTCGACCTGTCCCCAAATTAATATAATTGGTTCAGAGTTTGTTTTGATATTTCAACATGCGTATTGTGATCGCATTTGGTGTGGGGGGACAAAATCAAATTGTGCACATAGCGTATGCTTGCGGCCGGTTTSGGTACGGTGTTATTGTGTTTGCTGCATTTTCTGTTGATATTCATGACAAAAACAGGAAAGCCGACAGGAAAAGAGAGAGACAGGGGGTGAAGAAGGGGGGGACTCAGGGACCTACAGTGGGAAAGTAAAACATAGGAAATTGATTTTAGACCACGTACTACAGAGCAGCTCCATTTCCACCCTGATATTCTACAATAACCCTGTAGTGGAAAGTTCTGGTCTCTTTGGAAACCTTGACATAAAGCACTGCATTGGGCATGCTCAGTAGCTCCCAAACACAATCCACTAGCAGGCGTGACATTACAGCCATGAACAAAGCAGCACACCCACTCACTGGTTTCCCTGGCTTTTAAAATAGAGCCTTTAGTTTCCTTCTCTCAAGTGTTTGTGTACATCCATCCTGTTGCAGGCGTTTGATGTATTCGCCAGGTTGTGTTTGACAGTAAATAAAAGCTGTGCTGTGAGCTGGGGTTGTGGAGAGGTCAGCAGGGTGGTAAGGGTAGTACATCAGCACCTCCTCCCTCTCTGATGTAGCAGTCAGTGCCCACAGCCCAGTCCAGCTCCCAGCAAGGCAGAGTCCCACACTAGGGGCACAATAAAGCTCTGGGGAAACAACTCTCTCTTCCCACCCTGAGCTCAGCATCAATTTMTGTTAATTACAGCCTTGTCAGCAGCAGCATTATTCAAACAGCCAGCACAAAATGTTAATGAGTTCTTTTGCATATTTATTTTTTCCTTTGTTGAAATGGCATTGATTATTACGTTCTACGATGATGAATGCCTTCGCTGATGTGCTCTGATATGTAATTAGTCATTAGGTGGAATGAATAGATCAATTAAAAGAGAGGGACCGGGATTAAGAATAATCAGAATCAAACGAGGAGGAATCTAAGTAGAGCAAAATGAAACAGACTTGTTAAGGTGAGTCATGCTCGACAAAATGAAAAGGCTCTCTTTTAACAGCAAAGACAAGCTTCCTCCATCTCTCTCAAGTTCAGGATGGGAGGAGCATGAAATGGTTTTTAATCATGACAAGGACTCTAAATATTCAGCTGGATCAAAGACGACCTTCATTATAACACACAGCTTTTAGCCTTGAAGTATGCCTTTCAAAATGAAGTACTACTGCCCCTCTGACTACCTAGAGACAGAAGGGATTTGATTCCCCTGGTGGTCTGTTCCTGTGTATAAGAGGAGAGGTGGATTTCCTGATTGTATTTATCCCAAATACCCCCAACCCCCACCACACAGGATAATCAGACAAGAAGCTTGGTCTATTTGATTTTTCTGCGTTGGTATAAAGCAAAAAGGGGAGGGAGGAAATGTTTTCGTTTTGCCTTTCCCGTTTTCGGAGCCTCACTATCCTCCAGCCAGTGCTTGCTATTCACAGGATGAAAAAAATGCATTACTGCAGACCAGATGGGAACATTCCACATGACCAAACCAATCAATCACCTTGGTGGGACGCAGGTGCGACACAGCCGTGCTGCAACACACCATTTCACAGTCTATCGGGCACAAACACATGGCCACCAATCAATGGCACCCCGAGGACCCGCGAGAAGGGGGGCGCCTCCCCAGCCCTACTGGTTCATGGCTGATGACTTCATAATCACGCATCCATTCTCTCAGCGCAGGAGGGCCATGAGCTACCTAACAACCTCTCCCACCACGTGGTTCACACTGACGCTGTGATGGAGGCCACCACAGTAGGGTCACTAACACACACGTAGTCACACCCCTATCAGACATGCACATGTGAGACGGCCATGTTMGGGCAACAGGAGCWTCRAGGGAAAARCAAGAATAMATTTAACAAGCCATGGAAAAGGAGGGGAGAGAATTCTTGCMTGTCCCTGGATGGATATTAKAGTACAGTCAGTGTGCCACATCAAAGTKTGTGTGTGGACGGCTGGTATTAGATGCCAGGCAACTGTTAAACAATGAGACATCAGAGGATCAGAGATGAAGGACCAGGAAGGATAACACAGGTCAGGAAGTTTGATCCGGCTCTTAGTCACGAAGCACTTTGGGCATATTCCCTTTCACAGAAATCCCAGAGACCCAAATGTCCAACAGAACAACCCAAACACTAAACAGCCATATACAGAGGGTGGCCAAATGGGACCAGTCCTTTGATAATAATTTCAGAGCTGTGTGTATTTATTTATGTATGTATGTGTGTGTGTGTGTATGTATGTGTGTGTGTGTGTGTGTGTGTGTGTGTGTGTGTGTGTGTGTGTGTGTGTGTGTGTGTGTGTTTGGGGGGGTGTGTGGTGTGGGTGGGTGTGTTGTTGGGTTTGGTGTGTGTGTGTGTGTGTGTGTGTGTGTGTGTGTGTGTGTGTGTAACGTGCGTGGTGGCATTTAAGAGGTCTCAGTTAAATTTCTCTGAGTTGACTAAGCATTTAATTCCCCACTCCATCTCTCTAGCAGCAGCGGGCTCAACAGGGGCTGAGAGAGGTGGATAGAACGGAGGGATGAGGGAGGAGAGGGATAGAAGGAGAGGAAGGTTGGAATAGAAGAGGGAGAGGAGTGGGGAGAAGGAGAGGTAGGAAGGAGGGATAAGAAGGAGAGGGTAGGAGAGGGGGATAGAAGGAGAGGGAGAGGAGGATAGAAGGAGAGGTAGGATGGATAGAAGGGGAGGGATAGAAGAAGGGGAGAGGGAAGAGAGGGAGGAGGGGATAGAGGAAGGGAGGAGGGGGATAGAAGGAGGAGGGATAGAAGGAGAGGGAGGGGGATGAAGAGAGGGAGGAGGGAGGAAGAAGGAGAGGGAGGAGGGATAGAAGGAGAGGAGAGGGGATAGAGAGAGGGGAGGAGGGGATAGAAGGAGAGGGGAGGGGATAGAAGAGAGGGAGGAGGAAAGGAGAGGGGAGGAGGGATAGAAGAGAGGGAGGAAGGGATAGAAGCAGAGGGAGGAGGGGGATAGAAGGAGGGAGGAGGATAGAAGAGGGAGAGGGGATAGAAGGAGAGGGGAGGAGGGGATAGAAGGAGAGATGGAGATGGGGATAGAAGGAGAGGGGAGAGGGATAGAAGAGAGGGGGAGGAGGGATAGAAGGAGAGGGAGGAGGGGAGCTGAGCTTGGCAGGGAAAACAGGACATTCTGACAGACATTCAGCCAGCTCTCTGTGAAGGCTCTTATTGAATCACAGGTCAGGTGTGGCAGAGTTTACGCTATTTCATGCTTTTTAGTGTTTTAGCATGCACTTAGTGTTTGCTCCAGTTCCCCTGTTTCTGTGGCTAAATGAAACTACAGAGAGAACAGATAGATGCAAGGTTAGAGCTCATGTAGGTGGATGATCAYTTATATARAAGACAACCTATCATGTACAGTTAATGAAACATAACAAAGGTGAGTACACAATGACAAAGAGAATGGAACCAGATCTGTTCCCAGGTAAATATAAATGTTCCAGCTGAAACACAGGATTAATATCTCATTAAGCCACAGTGCTCCAGGCTAGGACGGGAAGCAATGAATAAAATAAGATATATGTGTAATGAAAGATTTAATATGGATGAACAGGGACAAAGTGGGGGGATTGGTGTGTGTGTGTGTGTGTGCTCAGTGGAGGTGTGTGTGTGTGTGTGTGCGTGCTCTTTGCCAAACCCTGCAGGTTGGATTATATTACACAGGCAGGGTAATGACGCTGTGGATTCCCTACGTATCCTGGGAGGAGAGGGGATTGCGCTACCCTGCTCCTGGGACGAGCACGTCTGAAAACTAACACGATTACATTGATTCATTTGCTACATTCATTTCTCTCCATGAATTGGATCCATGGGGGAATGAGGGTGGATATTTTTAGGGGAGGCTGTGGCAGGCGCTGCGTTTGCCACCTGAGGTCCCTGGGCCAGGTGTGTGTGGTATGTGTATGGTATGTGTGGAGCGTGTGGTATGTGTGTGGACTGGAGTGTGTGAGGGCCGRAGTAGTGCACCAGCATGGCTCTGTAAGAGCACAGGGCACAGACACACAACTGGCTCCACCACTCTAAACATGACTTGTATTTTATAAAGTCCTATGAATTGAATTGGGTTGACTCATCCCAACAAGGCCTTAAACACAGAGGTTTATGAATGGTGTGTGATCACACTGTCAGTCTGGGTTATGGGACAAAGTCAATTATTCCTGCTAGACTCCTCGAAGAAACAACTGTAGCGCAGCCTGTGTGCTCTCAAGGTTACATCTGCAAACTCAGAAGGACAGTGCCAATGACAGTGCCAGCAATACAGTGCTGTGAAAAAGTATTTGCCCCCTTTCTGATTTTCTCTATTTTTGCATATTTTTGATRCTGAATGTTATCAGATCTTCAACCAAAACCTAATATTAGATAAAGTGAACCTGAGTTTACAAATGGTGGTATTGTGATGGTTTGGGGATGCTTTACTGCCTCAGGACCTGGACGACTTGCCTTAATAGAAGGAACCATGAATTCTGCTCTGTATCAGAGAATTCTATAGGAGAATGTCAGGCCATCAGTCTGTGAGCTGAAGCTGAAGCACAGCTGGGTCATGCA
>NC_036850.1:16763363-16766106 GCF_002910315.2 Salvelinus sp. IW2-2015
AGAGAGTTATTGTTTCCTGAAAGGGAGAGTCTTGCATGCTCCTGTCCGCGGAGTAGCAGAGTGTATGCTGAAGTACTGCACTGAGCTTCTGTGTTGGCGTGAGTTGAGGTAGTCTGAGGTTCACTTCTTTGATTCAGAGAAGGGCAGGCTAGGCATTTTACACAAACATCAACATGGCTTTTTAGGTACAGCTTGGGATGGTCTTCACTATTCAGGGAGACCAGCCTTAGAACTTTTTACTGAGGTGGATCTCCTTAATTAAATGGCAATCCGGAGTTGCTACATACATTATATCAACATATTACTTCAATGTTTGTAAACAAAGTTAATGTAAAAAAACTGTATTGCTTTTAAAACAGGTTAACGATCATTTTGATCTCATGGCTCGTCAGTCTTGCTCCATAGTCTGTCTATGAATGTGAGGTGGTATATTTCAAGCCTCAGCTTGACCAACAGTGGTGGTGGTGGCCGATTGTTTGAACTCCGGATTTGGACTTTAAGTTTGATGAGATTGCTATTTTCTACATGAGATCAGTGTGATGAGATGTTACTTCTACATGAGATAAGTGTGATGAGTGCTAATTTTTAATGAGATACAGTGTGATGAGATGCTATATTCTACGGAAACGTGTGATGAGATGCTAATTTCTACATGAGATAAGGGATGAATGCTAATTTCTACATGAGAATCATGTGATGAAGATGCTATATTTCTACATGAGAATACAGTGTGGATGAGATGTATATTTCTACATGAGATCAGTTGTGATGAGAATGCTATATTTTCTACTGCAGATACAGTGTGATGAGATGTATACTTTTACATGAGATACAGTGTGATGAGATGCTATATTTTACATGGAGATCAGTGTGATGAGATGCTCATATTTCTACATGAGATACAATGCTGTAAAAAGTATTTGCAACTTTCTAATTGTTCTCAACTTTAGCATATTTTTGATACTGAATGTTACAGATCTTCAACAAAAATTAATATTAGAAAGGGGAACTGAGTGAACAATAAACAACAATTAACAACTTATTTATTTCTTTCATTAAACGAAGTTATCAACACCAATGCCTGTTGAGAATAAATGGCCCTTACACTCAATAACTGGTTGTGGCACTTTAAGCTGCAATGTCCAACAACGCTTCTGTAGTTGTTTGATCGTTCTCACGTCGTGTGGGGAATTGGCCCACTCGTTCCACGCAGACATGCTGGTAACCAGCAACATTTGGTGGGTTTTCAAGCATGAATGCTCGTTTCAAGTCTGCACAATCTCAATTGGACTAACTTAAAATGTGTTTGCTTTTTAGTCATTTATGTAGACTTGAATTGTGGTGTTTTGGATCATTGTTCTTGCTGCATAGATGAGAACAATTCTTCTGTGCACAGAGAATTCATTTAGCAGAAAGCAGAGGGAGAAGAGAGGAGAGAGAGGAGGAGAAAGGGGAAGGCTAACTGCAGAACACTCTGCAGGCTGGCAATGAGGATGCAAATCTCAGAAACTAGTGCTGCATGGGCTCCACAATTATTTTCCTGGTGACAGCAAGCATTACAGCTTTAATTACCCAGATAAGGCAAGCAGCACATACTATTCTTGGACACTGTTCAATTTAAACTGTGTGATATTCATCTGTTCCAAGGATACTGAGCAATGCTGCATTTAAAAAAGGTGTACTTTCATCCACATTGAAATTGTTGTATGAAAAGCACTGATGCACTTGGATACATGGTCACAGTGGTCATGGACACACTAACAGGGGTTGGCTGGCCTTCAAGGACAGATTGTGAATTAAACTCCGTCTTCACTGCTCTCCTCTCGTTCATCTATCAACAGCGAAAGCATGTCARTCTGGACTTTTCCTGAGCATATACACAGACTTTAAGACTGGTCCAAGGCCTGGCTGCTTTTTATGTTGTGTAGCTATGGAGAAGGCCTCACATTTTCAATAAAGGAGACTGTGGAACCTAGTCTCCACATATTCTGGTCTGAAAACTAAAAAGCACTTACCTCCAGGGAATTATATGAAGAAAAAAAAATGAATCGACATAGAGAAAACACTTTCTATGAAAAAAAAAAATGTTTTTCATCTGTTACAGATCAATTAGGGTTAGGAGTCCAACGTACTTGGTGACGGTCCCAGTGGTATCAGATGGAAACCCCAGTAACCACTGTCTCTAGAGGAACAGGCAGAGAGAGGAGCTGGGCCCATATTAACAAAKCATCTCAGAGTAGGAATGCTGATCTAGGATATGTTCATATAATCTTATTCATCATGATCTAAAAGGCTAATCTGATCCTAGATCAGCACTCCTACTTCGAGACGCTTTGTGGATACGGGCCCTGGGCTCTGGGCTGGTGGGAGCACAGACCACAGAGTAGGGCAGAGACTGTCTGTCCCCATCTAGGGGTCTCCAGTCTGTCTCTGGGGCCCAGGCCACAGCCTCCGCTGCTCCATTAACTGCCACCTAGTAGATTTAATCTGCCTGGAAATATTAGCAGTGGTTAARCAGGTTAGTTAGGGGAATTTTCACAGTAATCRCTAGGATGGTGTTCAACAACTGGAAGGCAACACAACACACACCTCTGAGATCATCATGGGTGACTCAGGCAAAATACAGTCCCATGCCACTGTAGACATGATGTAACTTGGAAATACCATTAGCTCACCAAATCAAGTCTAATGACAGAAGGCCTGGATGTGTGTGGTGAGCTAGTTATATTAATCAGATTTGTTT
>NC_036850.1:16770297-16773110 GCF_002910315.2 Salvelinus sp. IW2-2015
ATGGTCACCAAACCTACCGCAAATGGTCACCAAACCTACTCCACATGGTCACCAAACCTACTCCAACTGTCAAGAGGAAGGTTGCAACAGATTTTTTGCTGCAAAAAAAGAGAAAAGTGATCAAAAGACAGCAACGATGTTTCATGTTTCTGGATGTCCTTGTAGGACATTTCCCCTTCTTTCTCTTCTTCTTTGACGCAGAGCCATCAACGTGACTCACGGAATAAATCCTGTCTTGTGAAATTAAGCAGTGATTTCCAAATGCCATCTAASAGCCAGGCTGAAAGTCAATAGCTCTTCCTAGCCTCTGTCTTTAATGGTACATATAGGCCTTGTCTATGCCAAACTGAAGAAAAAGACCAAACACAGCCAATTTTTCACTCACCCAAGGTGAATGAAGAAGCTCAAAGTCAAAAGAAGTGAGAAATCAGTGGAGGACTTATTTAAACTGGCACCTGAAGCAGCGTACAGTAACCCTCAACACCTTTTCTCCTCACCTAGGTGGGTGAATAGGCTCTGTGTTTCTACTCAACAGAAGAGGCATAACAAAAAATGGTAATCAAACTGCTGCTAGTCTATTTATATCTTATCATCTGTACTAATTGTTCAAATTGCATCAGATTGTTAAACGTTTCCTCTCCATTCTACAGTAAGAGATGAAACTCAGCAGGAAAWAAGATCCAAATCTGGTACTCATATAGTCATCCCAATGAACCAGCATAGGGCTCTCAGGAAATACAACTCAATGAGTCCTGTCATGCTCTCACTGCAGGAGCAGATACAAGTATAGCTATCGTTCACCATATGTCTGGCAACTCTGAAAAATGAAACAACATTACAGGGCCAGGAGAATTCTCCATGTGCCGTTGTTAAATGGACATATTGAAGATATAGAACCACTCATATGTACATTAAGAACACCTTCCTACAATTGAGTTGCACCACCTCCTTTTGCCCTCAGAACAGCCTCAGTTTGTCGGGGCATGGACTCTACAAAGTCCCGAAAGCGTTCCAYAGKGATGCTGGCCCATGTTGACTCCAATGTTTCCCACAGTTGTGTCAAGTTGGCTGGACGTCCTTTGGGTGGTGGAYCATTCTTGATACACACAGGAAACTGTTGAATGTGAAAAACCCAGCAGAGTTGCAGTTCTTGATACAAACCGGTGCGTCTGGCACCTACTACCATAACCTGAAGACTGGTAAGGATGAGAGAATAATGATGGAAGTAGAGCGAACAAGAGAGTGCTAGTCTGGTCTCCTGATCAAAATGTAGATAGAGCGAACATTTTAGAATTAGTGCCTGGCTCTGTTCATTAATATGATAAGAGATCAGTTATATGATTAACTAGGTGGTCTGTCATAAAATATAATAGAGACAGCTAGATCTAGCTGGTCTGGTCATCTAATCTAGCTTAGGTACTGGTAGAGATGGCTAGCTGGTTGTCATTAGCCATAATAGATGAACTCAGAGACTTTTATGAGATGCTAGATGGTCTGTGTCATAATCTAATAGAGACATATAGCACTCTAGCTGGTCTGTCCATATAATAATAGAGACAGTATAATCTAGCTGGGTCTGTCATATATATAGAGACAGTAGATCTAGGCTGGTCTGTCATAATGTGAGTAGAGACATTAGATGGTCGCAGCTGGTCTGTCAATAATGTATATTTACATTCGCAAGAACATCTCGGAGATTCTCTAGCTGGTCTGTACAATTGACACACTGATAGCAATTAGAGACACAGCCGAGTAGAATCGCTAAAACGCTCGTGATGTCTGGGCTTCCATGAAAATAAGAAGAATGTAGGAAAGTAGACACTTTTAGAGTCTAGAGAGTCTGAGGTCTCCCGATCGCATCATGATAAAGCCTTCGACAGACATCTTTGAAATAGACCTCTATGCGTGGATAAATCGTCTGTCATATATAAAGTGATGAAATTAAGAATCTAGAGCCTGGTTGAGTAGCATATTAGCATTATGGATTTGCGACCGCGCCACTTGCAGTACTACCATCTGCGTTGAACGCTTCTAGTCCAAGCGCTTGAGAATCATAATCTGCAAGGAAGAATGAGGAGGAAAAAGGTCCCAGAAAACTTACCGCAGATGGTTTCCATGTCATAAGATCACTAGATATGGAGGACACTACTCTAAAAGCAGGATCTACGCATGAAGGTGCTCGGTATCATTTGCTGCCAAAGTGGTGCTTCTAAACATAAAGGATGATCATTTGACCAGGGGTGGTGAAATACTTATGTAAATAGATATTTATTTATTTCATTTTCAGTAAAGTTGCAAAAATGTCAAAAAACATGTTTTTCACATTGACATTATGGGTATTGTGTGTAGATGGCGTGACGAAAAATTATCAATTTAATCCATTTTGAATTCAGGCTGTATGTGGAATAAGTCAAAGGGGTTATTTTTGGGGATACTTTCTGAAGGCCACTGTAAGCCCTGAAGATTTCCCTGGTAGTGTCACCATGGCATTCTGGGTCAGCTTGTGGGTCCACACCTTCTGCATATGTGTATATACACTGAGGAGTACAAAACATAAAAAACACCTGCACTTTCATTGACATAGGAACTGACCAGATGATCCCGGTTAACACTGATGATTCTTATTGATGTCACTTGTTAAATCCCACTAAAATCAATGTAGATGAAGGGGAGGAGACAGTATTAATTGATTTTAAGCCTTGAGACAATTGAGACATGGATTGTGTTTGGTGTGCCATGTCGTTTGGTGTGCCATTCGTTTTGTGTGCCATTCGTGAAATGGGCAAGACCAAAACGATTAAGTGCTTTGAGGG
>NC_036850.1:16774677-16778376 GCF_002910315.2 Salvelinus sp. IW2-2015
GAATGCTCCTGGCCCTGTAATGGTTGTTCATTTTTTCAGAGTGGACAGACATGATGGTGAAACGATAGCTATACTTGTATCTGCTCCTGCAGTGAAGGAGCATGACAGGCTCATTGAGTTGTATTTCCTGAGAAGCCCATATGCTGGTTCATTTTGGGATGCTATATGAGTACCAGACTTTGGATCTTATTTCCTGCTGAGTTTCATCTCTACTGTATAGAATGGAGAAAACGTTAACAATCTGATGCAATTTGAAACAATTAGTACAGATGATAAGATATAAAATAGACTTAGCAGCAGTTTGATTACCATTTTTTGTTATGCCTCTTCCTGTTGAGAGTAGAAACACAGAGCCTATTCACCCACCTAGTGAAGGAGACAAGGTGTTGAGGGTTACTGTACGCTGCTCAGGTGCCAGTTTAAATAAGTCCTCCCACTAGATTTCTCACTTTTTCTTGTGACCTTTGGCCTTCTTCATTCACCTTGTGGTGAGTTATATTAAAGAAAATTGGCTGTGTTTGGTCTTTTTCTTCAGTTTGGCATAGACAAGGCCTATATGGTAGCATTCAAAGAAAGAGGCCTAGGAACGAGCTATTCTGTTCAGCCTGGCTGTTAAGATGGCCATTTGGGAAATCCCTGCTTTAATTTCACAAGACAGCGATTTATTCCGTGAGTCAGCGTTGATGGCTTCGTGCGTCAAAGAAGAGAGAGAAGAAGGGGAAATGTCCACAAGGACCATCCAAGGAAATCATGGTGAAACGGAGATTTATCGTTTGCTGTCTGTATTTGATCAAGCGGTTTTCTCTCTTTTTTGGCAGCAAAAAAATCTGTATGCAACCTTCCTCGTTGACAGTTGGAGTAGGTTTGTGACCATGTGGAGTAGGTTTGGTTACCATTTGCGGTAGCTTTGGTTGACCATTTCGGGAGTAGGTTTGGTGACCCATTTGAGTAGGTTTTGGTGACCATTTGGAGTAGTTTGATAACCATTTGGAGTAAGTTTTCGGTGACCATTGTTTGCTGAGTGTGTTGAAAGTATTTAATGAGAGTTGGAGAATGAGAGTTAGTGTTGTCCTCGTGTGTGTATAGAGTACGTATGTAAGTTACGTATGTATACAGTACCAGTCAAAAGTTTGGACACACCTACTCATTCAGGGATTTTCTTTATTGTTACCAATTGTAGAAGAAAATAATACATCCAACATATATGAAATAACACATATGGAATCATATTTGTAACGGGAAAAATGTTAACACAAATCAAAATAGATGGTTCAAGTAGACCACCCTTTGCGTTTTATGACAGCCTTTGCACACTCTTGGCATTCTCTCAACCACTTCATGAGGAATATTTGTGAACAGTCATTGAAGGATTCCCCACAATTATTGCTGACACTGGTTGCTGCTTTTCCGTTCACTCTGCGCGTCCAACTCATCCAAAACCATTTCAATTGGTTGAGGTCGGGTGATTGTGCGAGTCAGGTCATCTGAGCAGCACTCCACTCACTACTCCTTCTTGGGCAAATAGCCCTTACACATCCTGGAGCGTGTGTTATTGGGTCTTTGTCCGTGGATAAACCAATGATATCCCACTGAAGCGCCAAACCAAGATGGGATGGCGTAGCGCCTGCAGAATCTGGCTGGTAAGTGTGCCTTGAAGTTAAATAAAACACAGACGGCTGTCACCAGCAACAGCACCCCACACCATCACACCTCCTCCTCCATTCCATGTGCCGTTGTTAAATGGACATATTGAAGATATAGAACCACTCATATGTACATTAAGAACACCTTCCTACAATTGAGTTGCACCACCTCCTTTTGCCCTCAGAACAGCCTCAGTTTGTCGGGGCATGGACTCTACAAAGTCCCGAAAGCGTTCCAYAGKGATGCTGGCCCATGTTGACTCCAATGTTTCCCACAGTTGTGTCAAGTTGGCTGGACGTCCTTTGGGTGGTGGAYCATTCTTGATACACACAGGAAACTGTTGAATGTGAAAAACCCAGCAGAGTTGCAGTTCTTGATACAAACCGGTGCGTCTGGCACCTACTACCATAACCTGCTCAAAGGCACTTAAATCTTTTGTCTTGCCCATTCACGAATGGCACACAAACGAATGGCACACAAACGAATGGCACACAAACACAATCCATGTCTCAATTGTCTCAAGGCTTAAAAATCATTATTTAACCTGTCTCCTCCCCTTCATCTACATTGATTTTAGTGGATTTAACAAGTGACATCAATAAGGAATCATAGTGTTAACCGGGATTCATCTGGTCAGTCTATGTCATAGAAAGTGCAGGTGTTTTTAATGTTTTGTACTCTCAGTGTATATACACATATGCAGAGGTGTGGACCACAAGCTGACCCAGAATGCATGGTGACACTACAGGGAAATCTCAGGGTTACAGTGCCTTCAGAAAGTATTCATACCCCTTGACTTATTCCACATACAGCCTGAATTCAAAATGGATTAAATTGATAATTTTTCTCACCCATCTACACACAATACCCCATAATGTCAATGTGAAAACAKGTTTTTTGAACATTTTTGCAACTTTACTGAAAATGAAATAAATAAATATCTAATTTACATAAGTATTCACACCCCTGAGTCAATACTTTGTAGAAGCACCTTTGGCAGCAATTACAGCGTTATGAGTCGTCTTGGGTATGTCTCTATCAGCTTTGAACATCTGGATTTGGGCATTTTCTCCCATTCTTCCTTGCAGATTTTCTCAAGCGCTGTTAAGTTAGATGGGGAGTGGCGGGGAACAGCAATCTTCAAGTCTTTTCACAGATTATCAAGGTTATTCAAGTCTGGGCTTCAGCTGGGCTACTCAAGTTCTTTCACATTCTTGTTCTGAAGCCATTCCAGCGTTGCTCTGGCTGTATGCTTGGGGTCATTGTCCTGTTGKAATGTAAATATTCGCACCAGTCTAAGGTCATTTGCACTCWGAAGCAGATTCTCATCAAGGATTTGCCTGTATTTGCCTCCATTCATTATTCTCTCTATCCTTACCAGTCTCAGGTGGGGACTGCCACCACCATGCTTCAAGGTAGGGATGATGTTAGACGGGTGATGAAGCTGTGTGTGGTTTTTCAGACATAGAGGCTTTTGCATTCACGGGCCAAAGAGTTAAATGCTTGTCTCATAGACCACCGAATCTTTTTGCCTTATGATCTCAGAGTCTTTTTACGTCACTTTTTGCAAACTCCAGGTGTTTCTGTCAGTTTTTCTCAGGGAGTGGCTTTTCCGTCAGATTGGGTGAAGTTGCTGTAGAGACTGAGGCAGGTTCTCCCATCTCAGCAAGAAACTCTGTATGTTCTGTCAGAGTGTCATTGGGTTTCTTGGTCACCTGCCCTGACCAAGGTTTGGTCCGGGCAGCCAGCCTCTAGGCAGAGTGGGTAGTTCCATATTTTGTCAAATTTCCAATGATGGAGACCTGCTGTGCTCTTCGAAACTTTCAACACTCTAAGAATTGTTTGTTTATACCCTTCCTTTGATACACTGAGTGGACACACATTAGGAACACCTGTCTTTTCATGACATCCATGACTGACCAGCGTGAATCCAGGTGAAGCTATGATCCTTATTGATGTCACTTGTTATAATTACTTCAATCAGTGTACATTGAAGGGGAGGAGACAGGTTAGAATTCTTTTTAAGCCTTGAGGCAGTCTTTTCTAAATCATGCC
>NC_036850.1:16782315-16786799 GCF_002910315.2 Salvelinus sp. IW2-2015
AACATGTTGATTATCATACACAATAGCTGACCTCAAATAACCCCACGCTGCTTTCAACATGTCATACTTCTCTTTGGTTGAATGATGTAGTCAGGTCTGAGCCAACCGTCTCTGTTCCATTTACAAACCATGAAATAAAATACAAAGACAAAAACATGCACACACACAATACAATCAGGACAATGGCTTGCTGGCTTTTCTTTGACTAAGTACGTCTTAGGAGGTAAGATTTCTTATCTAAACTAAAGCTGATTTAGATGTTGTTCAAAAGCATTGCAAATTAGGTTTCCTGGTCATTGTGAGTCAGGTCTGTCGAAGCCAATGACTGTATGRGTCTGAACACACACACAAAGCAGTGAGTAAGGAAGACCATTGTTCCTTTCCACCTGCAGAGCTATCAGTAAAGCAAGGCACACTTAAATAATATAAACACTCAAATCAGAACAATATCCATTCTTATACAATACCAAATAGAATACCAAAAATACAGCTCAGTAAATGTGTCATGCTTCCAATCCTTCAAAACATGTTAYCTTCTTTTAAATGTCTTGAGTAACCACATACACTGAGGTATCTAAACAAAGGGTCTACATCTTCCAAATGTTTGTCGAAGGAAACTGCAGAATTGAGATTTGGATTAAGATMATCCATKTAGATGACCATGGCTCGGTTGTAAAACTCCAATGGTRAGATCAAACAAAAATGGGTCACGTAGTACTGTACAACCAGAGGGTTCCCTTGGAAATGCTGCGTGTATAGTTGTAATGCATAATTGTATAACGTCCCTGCATGCTTGTTCCACCTCTTTCATTTGTGAGGAATAACCTTTCAGGCTTGATTTAATAAGGTCGCTCCAAACTAGGTAATWCCATGTAAATCCCAGATATTACTGCTGAAATTCAATTGTATTGAAGACCAGGCTCATCTTCTAATCCCAGCCTCTGATAAGCACAGGCAATTTAGGCCCACAATCAGATTGTCTAATGCCCTGACACATCATTGCAGCAGATCATTTCCATATTGTGCCACTTATAAGCATAATTACAGCCAGAGCCGGAGAACAGAGAGGAGCCCACCTACCCAAACGCATCCTGTGATCAATCGCCACAAAGATAACATTTCGTTTTCAGTCGTCTCCTGCACCAACACCCATCCGTAAACTATCCACCTTGCATGGCAACCAGTCTCCAGGGCAATCTTACAATGAGCCGGGGATTCAGTTGCCCATAAAACTGTCATGTGCTAACACATCACAATGACTCCAGGAGAAAGGCCAGTGTAATATATAGCTTTTAATTGTTAGAATGTATCTATCACATCAGGGGGAATAAATAACCTTTAGAAATTCTAACCCACCACTTAGGTTTGATAAATCTATAATATGGTCCACCCCACCACACAGAGAGATACACATAGAGAGTATCTGTGCATGTGTTGCTGCTGCAGGCATTTATCTGTGCACTCAAGCACATTGCTAGTGAAATTGTAACAGATTTTAGGTACACTGCCTTCACGTGGATATGGCGCAGGGTGTGGGGGAGCAGAGGACAAAGACATAGCAAGCGTGGTCTTATGGACAGACGAGTGATGAATGGAAGATGTAATGGTGCAGGCAGAGATCAAATGTGCCTGGGGATTAAAGAGATTGGCTCCATTCTCTTTGGTCAAACGTATCCGGATGAAACTTTGACAGGGTGGACACAGGCAAGTGTATAGTCGGTACGTTTGCTTTTCACCATCAATTTGGTGTCCATAATCACTCTCAAATTATTCTAACAATTACCCAATACGCATGCCTGCCAATAAAAAGAAATGGTTTGGTATAAGGTGTAGATTAAAGACCATGCAATTTGCTGTGGCAGAGAAACTGAAGAATACATCCCTATTTGAGAATGGTTATGTTCAGAGGCAAGTCTTCTTCCTCTGGCCTACAATGAGTAATTAAGTTGAATAAACCCTAGTAAAACCCTGGAAAACAACCCATCTCTCTGGCTCTCTGATAAATATGTGTGTGCATCCGTGGCGTATCTGTGTGAATGTTGTGTGAAGGAATGTGTGGAATGTTATGTGGAAGTGTGGGTTGATGGTGGTGTGTGTGTGTGTGTGTGTGTGGTGTGTGGTGTGTGTGTGTGTGTGTGTGTGTGTGTTGTGTGTGTGTTGTGTGGGTGTTGTGTGTGTGTGTGTGTGTGTGTGTGTGTGTGTGTGTGTGTGTGTGTGTTGTGTGTGTGTGTTTTTGCAATGTTTGAGTGCATATGTGGCAGTGAATGGAGGCAGCAAACAGCTGTCTTTATGATGCCGTCTTGCAATGTCAGAAAGCTGATTTAATATGCACTAAAGAAAGATATTCAAACGTCTCCATCTTATATTCGATGCAGGCGCCGATGGAACCATATCTGTAGAGGTTCATTCGGGAAGGGGGCATTGGAAAATAACAGGTGGACTGTGGGCGAGCAGACCTGACATTTAACTGATTTTGATGGAAAGTGACAAGAGATTGACGTTAATGAAATTTACAGGGCCACCAGAACCACCATGGTGTAGGAGACAAACAAAATAGCAAGGAGAATATTATATTCACATTTGAACAGAAATGCCATACGAACCAGTTGTGGTATGATTTCAATGTCATGCATCATTTCTATTTTTTAATCTTTTTGCTGAATGCATGATAATTCAACGCAATGATATGTATCTGATAACATTTGAAATTTACTGCAAATATTTCATATGAGTCCTGGAATCACTAATGGAAAGTATTAATTAATCCTCCGGTTGCTGTGGTATGAAATAATTCGAAGGAATATTCATAACCTAAAATAAACATTAGTCCGCAGTTATGAATTTCAATCAACAAACAACAATATTTCCATTGTGTCACTACATAAATATAAGTTTGGCACTTATCTAATATTGGCACAGATCTACAGATGGATGGGAGTATTTTCCCCAATTCAGTTTAATTACATGTAGCCAATAATGTTCCATAAGCTACAGCATTAATCAGCTCCCCTGACAAATTGTTAATATTTTCCAGTTTTTAAGGCAAATATCAATGCAAATGGACAACATATTTAAACCCATCACTTAAGGAGGATATTGGTGACATGCAATGTGTCTACTGGAATAAAATTATGCATTAAGGTACACACAAATGACTGGTGCTTCTCCCTCCGTGGTCTGTCAGTGAGCTGTGAATGTAAACGGTTGAAATGTAATGGTTTGTTAAATGATGTGGTGCAGAAAGGCCAGGCCAGAGGGAGACAGATGAGTGAGGTTGAGGGAGGTGCACGGATAGTGAGTGGGCAGGGTTCTTAATCTGGAGGACTCGTAGGAGGGACTGGACGAACTGGGCCTGGGGCCCAGGAGGATGCTGCCTGGCTGCCTCCTATCCTACTGTCAGAAGAAGAGATGCACAACTTCCTCAGCAGTTCCTCAGACTCCTCACCAACACACAACCACACAACACACACAACACACACACACACAACATCCACCACCAACACAACACACACACACACACACACACACACACACACAAACACACACACACACACACCCACACACCACACACACAGACACCACACGACACCACGACATAAACGACTATCTCATAATCTCACACTCCACACAAGAACACAACATACTTTAGACAGTTTAGACGAGTGGAGTGACTAGGTACAGCATATAAAACAAACACAGAAAGAGAGGGGCCATACAGCAAGAAAGGAACAAGTGTACCCTAGAGGACATGAATTAGACATAACACATATTCAAATGTGATAATAACAATAATTGGCAAAGTTGCATTGCTATCCAAAAGTGATTTTTTTTCATTTCTTTATGATCTCTCTTGAATCAAAAGCGAAGGCTGCAGTTAATCAAACAGGGCAGAGATATTTCACCGTCTAATGTCTCATAGCAAGGCTCTCAGTTCTCCAGGGGCGTAGTTTAACAAAAAATAACATGCATCTACAGTCATGTCTGTCCCTGGGCGAGCGGTATGCTGCAGTCTCTTGGCAGGAGGACAGACGACAGAGCAAGAGTAGAAGAAAGTGACTAATCTGTTATACCTCTATTCAAAGGCTGTGCTGCTTTACGAGTGTCAGGCACATTTTCACGGCGTCATTTATTTTGGTTTACATAAATCAGGACAAAAAAATGTGCACCCTTAGCATGTGTGCATGCTCAAAAATGTGCTTCAGAGCACTAGAGCTGGATGATTTGCAGTGATGTATAGTACGCCCTTCAAAACAGCTGAGCACTGAAACTTCATAAAACTCATTTTAAAAAACACCATGTTTCCAAAGAAGCAAATAAAATAATAGATACAACAAATAAATCAATAAAGTTGACACAATTGCATGAATTCAACATCTGCTATGTGATGAAAAAATAAATATCTGACCTTCGAAATTACATTTAATGGGGCCTGCTCAGTAAAGAGATACGATTTGAGATTCTTCACGCTGTTTGAGCCAATTTGT
>NC_036850.1:16790906-16861481 GCF_002910315.2 Salvelinus sp. IW2-2015
CCAATATTGTTTTGTAGGTAACATAATTGCAGGAGGGGGAGTAACATCAACATTTTGCAAGTTATTGATTGTTCCCTTTGTCATTTCACCCTGCTTCAGAAAACTGCAATACCATTCATTTGATTTCACCCTCAAATATAACAGATCAGATTTCAAGGAATTGTATATACAATGAATCAAATCTAGCTATTGCAGGGAGTAAACAAACCTTTAAACCATAACACAGACTCTCAGAGGGCCTGTAATCCACTTTAATTTGTTTAAAATTTCTACATGTTAGTGACAAAAAACCATAAGTCTTCGGTTGCCTGAACCGTGCCACTTGACCGCATGGCTGGGCACACACTAAACACCAGCTATCTGCATTTGCATGAGTAGAACAAACAGGCCCTTTAGCGAGGGGAGAAGTAGACTTTTCCACAGTGAAAAAGAGCTAGGCCAACATCACACAATCACAATGTGCGGGCTARACCCYGTGCCAAAGACAATGTAGAGGCCAGCCAATGTGAGGCTGGCAGAACTGCACAGAGTGCAGCAGTCAATTCAACTCAACTCAACTCATGGCACATTCATTGGCATACTCTAGCAATACACAGTAATACACTTTTCAAAAGTGAAATAACATGTTAACACTACACATAATAATATAACATTCCAAAAGGGGGAAACGCTGTACTCCACACTAGCTGTAGCACTTGGCTCTGACTGTAGTGCAACCCTGCTTGGATCTTTAGGGCACTAGTTGTCACCAGCTCCAGTCTCTAGTCTCTGTCCTGACTGCCAGCTCCTGCCTGGGGCTCCAGGGTCCTCTCTCTACACACGACTACAGATATAGCTACACCAGCCAGGGACAACACAATATCACTATGCTTCACACTGATTGAGACAAACATAGAGCGGTAGAGTTGTCTTCAAATGAGGAGATAATGCTAAAATAGTCATCTACGGAATAGCAACATGAGACGGAGGAGGTTAACAAACAAATATAAATGTGTGAACGTGCTGGTTATATTATGAATGTAAGCACCAGTGGTATTTGCACAGATGTCGTTTTTGATTCTTCTGTGCTAAGCCGTTTCTTCAGGAGTATTTTTGTTCTCTAGCGAAACACTCAATCTAATCTGATGAAGGTAAACATGGCTGCTATTGATAGGTGAAACGTTAGGGAAAAGGACATGGGTTTTTATATCTACAGCACACGGAAGTCCTTCTCTGAGGAGTAATTAGGGTTTTTTGTCTTATATTTCTAATGTGGAATGCATGACTAATATCTCTGGAAGAAATATCTAAATGCACATCTGTGATGTCAATTCTAAGCTAACAGACAACAAGGTTTGAAAGAAAGTGGCCCAGGGACTCGGAACGGTTCCATTTGGCTTGGAAGGAAGGAACCGTCTCTCTGTGGTTTCTACTGTTATGAGTCAGCCACTCCATTTAACCATCCACCAAATCACTGACAACCAACGTCATGAGACACTGCTACAGTAGCTGAGGTCACACACACACCAACAGTTAAGCAGATAAAAGACAGAGGCATACTATTACTGTAGCCTGACAAATGTATYATAAGATCAATTCCACCTGTCTGTAATATCATCCAGGTCTCATCTGCTCTTAATACAGTCCATATTCACCTACCATTCATCACTTTCATCACGTTTCATGTGTAACAGGTTTTATGGAACAGGGCGCCCATGTCCTGCTGCTGGGAACAGAGAGGCTTCAGAGGTACGGCACGCAGACCTGTCAGCCCCATCTGTGGCAGCTCTGCTCTGCTCTGGAACAAACTCCATCATATATCCACTCCACTCCGCAACCCAGCACACTGGTCACACACTGGTCACACACTTAACATGGAATCATACTGCACTGCATTGACAGCCACATTGTCAGCTGTGCATGTGTGTGTGGCAAAGACCCTCTTCTAATTATTTCAGAACCCTAGTTCTCAATTATAGAATTGAACAGGAAATAGACAAAGACATTATGCAGATATGAATGCTTCAGTTTGACTAGAGTGGGATTTTGCTCTCTGGCGTGCCCCCACTGCATAAACCTATGCCAAAGAATGTTCATTTACATGCAGTGTCTGTCGAGTAGAGGATTTAAATATGGATTTAACTTGGCACGGGCACTGCTCTGTGTGCAAATCTTTGTCTATCCTGTTTTCAAGTCTGGCAGTCATTAGATATCCTCCTTTAACTTTTCTTCTGTTTAGTATTTAGGAAGAAATCAAAGCAATTCTTTGTTCATTGATTAAAATAACATTTGAAGGGCACTCTGGATATAGGAGACTAACTCTTAGGAGAGGTCTTAGGTTGGCATACTTTTATGAAGAACTTAGCAATAAAACAAAATAAAAATAACTGATCACAGTCAGTCACAGTCCTTCTTGTGATGTGCATTTCAAAATGCAGCCTGACACACAACCTGGTACTCATTTGCCTATAGTCTCTGTAGTCTCTGTAGTCTGTAGTTGTTGTAGTCTCTGTAGTCAGTGTAGTCAGTGTAGTCTCTGTAGTCTTTGTCGTCTCTGTAGTCTATGTTGTCTTTGTAGTCGTTGTGGTCTCTGTATTTGTTGTAGTCGTTGTCGTCTCTGTAGTCTTTGTAGTCAGTGTAGTCTCTGTAGTCATGGTAGTCTCTGTGGTCTCTGTAGTTGTTGTAGTCGTTGTAGTCTCTGTAGTCATTGTCGTCTCTGTAGTTTTTGTGGTCTCTATAGTCGCTGTAGTCGTTGTAGTCTCTGTAGTCTCTGCGATGCAGCCGAGGAACAAAGTCAGATCCAGAACCTTCTTTTCTTTTCAGAATAGTCTAATAAAAACATCCTGTACCAGCTTTTAACATCAACAAAACAAGTTCAAATAAAAGCATTTCTAGGGTCTATAATCTTTTCGGTTTATAAAAATAAAGACGTTTTCTGCTATTATCCTTTCAGAGGATAGGTTTCTTCAGAGGAAAACAATCTCCCAAAAATAAGGACAGGAAATGTCTTGCTGATCTACATGTATGCCTAGACCGAGCTGAACTACATATGTGTGATCAATTCCTCAATGCATACCAACACCTCTRTCTGCACTATTTAAAGAAATCAGTGGCAAATATATTTACGGTTACACAGGAGCTCGGAAGAGAAGCTTAGGAGCAYCGTTAAAATCACACTCTTTCTCACAACATCCTAGGCACTCAATGATTTTTTTAAAGTGAGATTGTCACAACAGTAAAAATGTCAAACAACAATTGAACGCTAGTAGCTAACATTCCTACATTTCATCTGCTATCTTACTACATAACTGCTACATAACTGTATGGAAACCTAACATCTTGAAGAAAAAAAAATGTGTACATCAAAGAAATTACAACATTGTTTATTTACAGATTTATGGATAGAGACTGAATACAGACAAACAACTCATTGTAACTCTGCTTGAGCTAGTAAGAACATTTAATCCAAATAAGCCACACTAAACATTGGAACTGTGTCAAAGTGCAAAATACAAATAAAATCTACAGCATAATTTAAATGAGGTAGCCTGAACAGCAAATGTTTAGCCTTATGAGTAACCTCACATGCAACCACATATTCCACAGTCACTGAGCCGTGCTGTTATGTTCTGAGTGATCTGATCTAGTGAACAGAGGTGTTCAGTGTGGGGAACCGGAGCTTACATCACTGCCAACTGACTGTCAGGAACAAACACGTAATATCCTCCACGTCTGAGCCGTGCTGTTATGTTCCGAGTGATCTGATCTAGTGAACAGAGGTGTTCAGTGTGGGGAACCGGAGCTTACATCACTGCCAACTGACTGTCAGGAACAAACACGTAATATCCTCCACGTCTCAAATCAAACACGTGAACACAACTTTGAATTGGAGGACAAATATTTATCTTGGCAATGTCTGCTCTCCTCTGCAGTTTAATTGTTGAGCAGGTGTCCACATCCCCTCAGACATACAGTCAAAAGGGCACCGCACCGATTGTTCAAACGGACCCTGTTTTCTGGCAAACMCCACTGAAAAAAGAAATGCATTTGTTACTTCACACAACTGTGAACGACCACTGCWAAAAACAACAAGCACACCAGACGTGACATCACAAAGCGATGTCCAAGTCATTCGGCAGAACTGAAAACACAGTTTTTCTTTGCCAAATTGCTAGGAAACCAAACATTCAGACCAAGCGGGCATCGCTTGTGGAATCACTGCGGGCTGCAATCAATACGGACCTACAGGGAAGCAACATCGTAAATGATGGCAAACAGTTGTGGCTGSCGAGGCATTACCATGTCTTTACCAGTTGTGCTCTGCCTCCTCAGAGAGGAAATAAGTCCTTTAGACATAGTCTAGCAGTGAAGCATCAATACAGAAAGAAAACGTAAACAAGCTAGCCTCATACTTCACCTTACATGACTGAATCTACAGTGGGGTTAAAATAATAAACTAAACATTCTCAGAATCTTAAATAATGATCACTACGCTCAACTGACATTTGTCAAAAAGCAATGAAGACATCAGGTATAGTGATAGGTTTTTGATTCATTGTTAAAATAAGTAAACAACACAGTGATTATTTCACATACGGTAGTAACCATCATAAAAATCAGACAAACAAAGTTTACCGTTTAATATGTTCACCTCCTCACAATTAATATTTCTAATAGACCACCACTACTACAACTGCCTAGGCTCTGAAGAGCTCACCAGCCTGTTAATTGAATTAAGTCCAATTTGTGCAATGTACAATGTGACTTCCCCATACACATGTAGCAATGAGAGGTTTGTCAGAGCTAGTGCAGTAGTGTCTTCATTAGACAGACTCTCTCTCTGCACTGAGATCCAGTCATCCACAAAGCCCTGTCACAGACAAAGGCCTTGACAAGCAAACGACAAGACGCTTCTCCTTCGGGATCCCCTCCAACTCCGAGCAAACAGTCGTGAGGCAGGCAGCAGGCAGGTTAATAAGACATGCTGTAGCGATAGATAGATAGATATACATTTGAATTCGTCACGGTATCTTTAATGAAACACATCAAACAAGAGTGCCTGCAACCAAGCAACCAAGTCTGCCACGGTGCACAGCTTGAGCTGATTTGACTGTATATAAAGAAGGGAGCTATTTTCGGTTGTTCACTTCCAATCTAACAGCTACTCTCTCGTGTCACATGGAGACCGGCTCGGCTCGCTGCGAGGGACAACCCCTCACTGGGGCTGCGTGTGTGTTGGAGTACCCTAAACTGTTCACAACTCACATGGAAGTAGACAAAAAATACATTTTGACTGTGTGCAGAGAAATACATTTTTTAAAATAAAAAAGCATTTCAATGGGATATCGACTAGGTTTGGGCAGTATCCACATTTTCATACCATCATACCATTTCTCCATACCGGGGTATACAGTATTATCGAATGTGCACACAAGGGGTGCTAATCCCCCCCCACCCGGCACAAAACCATTTAGGGAACATGGATCTTGATCTAGGATGGGATTGAATGTCTCTGCTGTAACCAAGAAGCTTGATCTTGACATCTAGCCACTTAACTAGCAAGTTAGCAAACCAAATGCATAGCTGGAGCCCTGAGCTGGATATAAATGATTTGATACATGTTAGATTTCTTATAGTTATATTTAACTTATAATTAGTAATAAGCAGTGGGGTAGCATGTACTTCGGCAGCCCACGCGACCACCCCAATTAAAACAAATATATATATATATTGAAAATCATACCGTCGGTATTTCGAAATACCCCAGTATACGGTATATCGCCCAAGCCTAATATCAACATTGTCAAATGTCATCAAATTAGACCATAATTACTATCAATTTCATAATTTGTTTTATACTTAGTGATTTTAATTTGTAGAAATATCTCTAGGTAGGCAGAGGTATGGAGCTGGTGAAGCTGCAGTATTTGCCCAATGTCCCCCTGCTGAGCACACACAACCCACAACCGATGGCCTCTTCAAATTCATGTCATTAACAGGCACGAAGGAGAAACCGCAATTTCCCTCTGTTCAAGCTGCAGAGGGGTTCATGTTTGTTTTGCTATCTCTGTTTCTCTGGCACACTTCGGAGGGGCCTTGAAGGGTCCTGGCAGTGCAGTTCTGCTGCATTTGTCTGGGTATGCCCAGTTCAGACGCATTAATCCAAACTCTCATTCCCTGCAATTTCCACACTTCCTTCCTGTGCTGCTGCCTGCGCCCCTCGCCATATGTTCACAGTGGCTTACGGAGGAAAGGTGCTTTTTCCTCTAGASGAGCTGGAGCACGCAGGCTAAAGAGATGAGGAATTTATCTCTGCTATAACATAAACTGCCAGAGTGCAGTAGTTATGCAGAATAAATTAGTTTCTTATTTAACATAAATCAATTTCCCTTAGGTTTTTGTTAGTAACGTGTATCTAAAATGTTTACAAACACCAAATCCACTCATATTTCATTCAAATGGCAAAAGGCCTTGAACTGGTTGAGAAACAGWTTAACTAGGCATAGTGGCAGACTAAATGAGCTAAGTGCTCTAATACTGCTATGCAATAATATTTCAAGTGATGTTACATTAACAACAAAAAATACTCATAATTGCAGACTCAATTTACCCWAGAACCTGTACTGTAAAAACCCTCAAATTGCAATCCACTCAGCAGAAAGGTTAACTACAGAGAAGTGCCCTCATGTGGTCGTACAAGCAGACAAGTCATATCTCTTTATTCATTCACCGTGCGTGGATCTTTTAGGGTGAAACAAACACTGGAGCACAAAAGGATTAGCCTATCACACCAGCGGGTTCCTGCAATCAGCAGCGTGTTTATTACATCAGGAGGACTTAGTTTTATTGAGCTGCTCATTAGTAGGTTTAATCAGAGTCGTGTCATGACTGTTCTAACAGCACTATCAGATCCCTCATCAGAGGGCTGAGTGCTATCTCACACTCTCACACACACACACACACACACACACACACGCACACGCACACGCACACGCACACGCACACGCACACGCACACACACACACACACACACACACACACACACTTCAATCTTTACTGAAATGAAAGCACACGAAAACACAATGAAGAATGTAGCTAGCGTTCCCCCATATAGCTTCTGATGCAGAGTCCCTTCTCATTCCTGTGCTCCTGGCCATAAATTAGCCAACATGGCAGAGGAAGGCCCATCGAGTCCCACTCCTCTGCCTCCAACTGCAGTGCTGAATATAACACAGGCCCTGGTAGGCAGTGGACTGCACCGGAGCCAAACATTCCCTCATTCTCCCCTGGCCCTGACACCAATGGCAGGGCTGTCAGCACAGCAAGCTACTCTCACGCTACTCATAGGAGGGGGACAGCAGGCTTTCCTGACTAATTTGGGCTTGTGTGATCTTCTCTTCCTCGTGACGTGTTTTCTAGTGATGGAGATGAACATGTGGGAGTGAGAGAGCCCTTCTTTGGTATCAAAAGTGAATTAACATGATGGGACGATATTAATGATGTAATAAAGTGATTGACAGCCAATCAGAGCGCATGACCAGTGCCCCTCTGCTGTCCCATCTGCTTCACAGTCAGAGAGGATCCTGGGACGGGGCCAAAAGGAGGCTGGAAAAACGACAAGCTCTCTCAATTTATTAACTCACTTTCCCTTTTTGATCAATGTTGATTAGCACAAATAATTAAAAAGCTATTTTAAGTATCCTGGACCTAACTGTCAAATAATAAGTGATTCATATTTCAGTCTTCTAGCTCAGTAATAATTATTAGATTTGCAGGAAGGGAACATATTCCCAGCTGAGAGACAATGAGAAAAATGGTAGGAAAGCACACAGTGCAGTGTCATCAGTAGTTCCTTCAAATCCTGTTATTTTTATTAATCTGCAATAACAATAAAAWKTTWATGTATTGCCATTTATGATGTAAAGGATGTAACACATGTAACTGCTTCCTCTACCTCATTCAATAATGTAACAAAGCCAAGGAGAAAATTATTTCCCTTCATTACAATAATTACCATGGTAACAAACAAAATGAGGTTGCATGAATTGAAAGTTGAGAGCTTTACAAAAGATTTAGCTTGAGACCGTCGTCTTTAATTTATTACTGTAAATCCTTCAAAAGACAAATTAAAACCAGGAACAAATCAGTGGTACGCAGTAATCCTCAAGTATTTTAAAAGAGGAGAGATTGAACTTCAGTTTGATTGGTATTTTGCACAGCACAGCAACAAAACATTTCAGACCTCAGACCTAAAAATAACATGCCACATTCACTGCAAATGCAGTTGCAACTAAATCTATACATAGGAGAGGCTGGCCCAGCCACTGCTGAGGGATTAGGCCTACACAACAATGACTTGGACTCATCAGCATTTTCTATATCTGAAATGGAAATCCTGCACAAACTGTATCAAGCCTCACCGGTCACACGGTCACGGTTATCCTCACAAACTAGCCACCACACCATGAGAAAGTGGTGGTGAGTGTGCGTGTGCGTTGCCGTGCCCGAGTGCCGTCCTTCTCTCTCTCTCTCTCTCTCTCTCTCTCTCTCTCTCTCTCTCTCCTTCTTCTCCTCTCTCTCTCTCTCTCTCTCTCTCCTCTCTCTCTCTCTCTCTCTCTCTCTCTCTCTCTCTCTCCCTCTCTCTCTCTCTCTCTCTCTCTCTCTCTCTCCTCTCTCTTCTCTCTCTCTCTCTCTCTCTCTCTCTCTCTCTCTCTCTCTCAGCATTTATGAGTGTGGGAAAGCGTGAAAGAAACAGAGATGCCACATTGTACAACAATCCACTCTGTGATCTTCAAAACCACTAGAACAAAACATGACCCTATGATGGAAATCTATTGATAAGGACAATTATTTGGTATGCTTTTTGGCAAGGCAGTGGTGTACATAGTCTGATTGCTGCATTTAAATCCCCCCTCCCCCTCAACACCTGCACAGAGTGACCAAACAGACAATTTCCTTATCATACCTTCCATCTTCAAACACAAATAGGACATAGCCAATGAAGAAACCCAAAACAGCTAGGTAGGCAGAGAGGGAGCTGTAATAAAAACAGTGATAGTCGAGGGGTGGCCACTCCCTCCTAGCCTGCATCCCTCCCTCCTTTATGAGATCCTGAGTAGATATGGTTAAAAACTGGTAAAGGGCGGTCCCCAACTCAGCATTCCAGCAACTCCCAGAGTACCCCCAGTAATGCTCTATCCAGGGCTCTCTGACTCCACAGGAGCCTGGTAGATCAAACAGGGGATCATTACTCATTCCTTCCCACTAACCCCTGCTCTGTTAATTCCCAATCGAAGCCCTGCACGCTCCCAGGCGCATCACTGACACCCAACACGGCAGGCCCGGCTGCATGCGATGGCCACGGGCTCTCAGATCATTAGACGAGGACAACCCACCCCCTCATCCTCCCGCTGCTGTGCCCCAGATACGTCCTCAGAGATTAGGGCCAGTCATTAGTGGTCAGGATGGAGGTAGCTAATGCTAATGCTCTCTCTCTCCTGTGACACGTCCATGAGTGTGTGTCAAGGCCTGCTTCATGGTTGACCAATGCAACTCTGTATCTCTGAGGAGTGTTTTCCACCGTACACCAACATGCTCCCTTAACTTCTTATGGCTGCAGGGGCCAGTATTGAGTAGCTTGGAGTGAAAGGTGCACAGAGGTGCCCATAGATAAACTGCCTGCTCCTCAGTCCCAGTTGCTAATATATGCATTATTATTATTCATATTGGATAGAAAACACTCTGAAGTTTCTAAAACTGTTTGAATTATGTCTGTGAGTATAACAGAACTCATATGGCAGGCAAAAACCTGAGAAGTTCCACTTCCTGTTTGAATTTTTTCTGAGTGGCAGAATTTTCAACCAAGCTCTCATTGAAATATACAGCGAGATATTGAAAGAGTTTTTTTTTCACTTCCTACGGCTTCCACTAGATGTCAACAGTCAATAGAACTTTGTCTGATGACTCTAATGTGAAGGGGGCCGAAGGAGACAGGAATGAGTAATCACTGCCACGAGCTGACCATGCTTTCACATGCGCGTTCACATGAGGAGCGACCTCCGTTCCACCGCTCATCTGAAGTCAATACTAATTCTCCGGTTGGAACGTTATTCAAGATGTATGTTAACAACATTCTAAAGATTGATTCAGTACATCTTTGACATGTTTCTACTGACTGTTACGGAACTTTTGGACATTTCGTCACGTTATAGGTGGACGCGCTTTGTGACTTTGGAATTGTTTACCAAAACGTGCCAACCAAAGTAGCTAATTGGACATAAATAACGGACATTATCGAACAAATCAAGCATTTATTGTGGACCTGGGATTCCTAGGACTGCATTCTGATGAAGTTCATCAAAGGTAAGGAAACATTTATCATGTATTTTCTGGTTTCTGTTGACCCCAACATGGTGGCTAATTTGGCTATTGTTCTGAGCTCCGTCTCAGATTATTGCATGATTTGCTTTTTTCCGTAAAGTTTTTTTGAAATCTGACACAGCGGTTGCATTAAGGAGAGGTATATTCTATAATTCCATGTGTATAACTGTTATTATCATCTACATTTATAGATTATTTCTGTTGAAACGATGTGGCTATGCAAAATCACTTGATGTTTTTGGAACTAGTGAATGTAACGCACCAATGTAAACTCAGATTTTTTGTTATAAATATGAACTTTATCAAACAAACACTAGCATGTATTGTGTAACATGAAGTTCTATGAGTGTCATCTGATGAAGATAATCAAAGGTTAGTGATTAATTTTATCTCTATTTCTGCTTTTTGTGAAAGCTATCTTTCGCTGGAAAAATGGCTGTGCTTATTGTGGTTTGGTGGTGACCTAACATAATCAGTTTGTAGTGCTTTCGCTGAAAAGCATATTTGAAATCGGACATTTTGGTGGGATAACAACAAGATTACCTTTAAAATATATAAGACACATGTATGTTTGAGGAATTTTAAATTTGAGAATTTCTGTTGTTTGAATTTGGCGCCCTGCACTTTCACTGGCTGTTGTCATATCGATCCCGGTAGCGGGATGCAGCCATAAGAGTCCAGAGTACTCAGCATCAATGTACTGTATTTGGGAGTTTGGGAGTTAAAACGAACAGACATCCTGTGCTTCAGCAGCAGGTGTTCCCCACAAGCATACATACTACATACTACCATACATGACCATACACCATCATACATACATACATACATACATACATACATACATACATACATACATACATACATACATACATACATACATACATACATACATACATACATACAGATACAACTCACTACCTCAGTCCAACACCTAACACTGTGTCCATTCAGACTACATCAGCTAGAGGTCAGGCACAGATAAGCAGGAATAGAAATGTATCTCTGCCTGGTTTTAAATCCAGCTGCCTCAAGTCACAATAAAGGTTGTTTGGTCCCCACCAACTAAGTGCCTTCACAACTTAATACAACATCAAATACATGGTAATAAACTGCTCATTTGAAAAATGAATTGGAATCCACATCAAAGGAGCCAAGTCAGATGTACAACACCAACTTTCTTCAATCAAAATAATGACAGTCTAGGAGAAGCCTGATAGTAATCTACCGCATATTGGGTGACTGAAGACATTATTTTAATGCTTTTCCTCTTGGCAGACCTGCAAAAAAAGATGCAAAAGCTGTGCCAAGTCACCTGCCTTCAAAGGACTTTCATCGCTATGGCAACAGCACAGTTCTCCATAACCAAGTCAGGAGCTGACCTGTGATACATAAATGAGAGATGTCCAAACTCTCCCTGAATCTTCCCTCCAGTGGTGGGCGGGAGGCCCAGTCTGCCAGGGGAGGGTACCCATCTGAAGGCATCACAAACGCAGTGTGGCCCAATGGTTCACAGAGCAGCCGGCAGGTTATCTAAAAATAAACTGACGTCTCAGAAAGAAAAGGATTCATTCAGCAATATACTCAAAGGCTTAAAACATGAAATGAAGTTTATCAAACTAAAGCCTGCTATAAGACCTGATCATATTTCTATAAATGAAATWWAAMAWTTTTTTATATATAGTCTAGAATTTTTTCATTGCACTTTTGTAAAACAGGAGTTCTAAGACTACAAACTAAAATGAGATGATCTGATGTGGATTTAAATAAACACACTAAAAACAATGAGAGCCTATGAGAAATGAAATCAGTCAAAAGGAGAACTGGAGTGGGAAGCATCTCAAGGTACAACAGCTTCCATGAGCAAAAGAAAAGAAAAGATTCAGCTCAGTCCTTCTTTAAGAACCTCAGTTGAAAGCTACTGTTGTGGTTACATATATTGAATCTGTTTGAACTAATCCATTTTAGAAGAAAAATGCATGCTTAAATTGAAGACCGACTTAGCAGTTGCTTTAAACAAAAAATACAACATTCCAAATCCTTTGAAAATGCTTTGAAGATAAGCTGCGTTCAAGATGAGTTTTGTCACCTTTTATATCTTCACACATTGTGACATGTACAGTGGAGAGGTTTTTGTGTGTGTTAAATTATCTTAAAATGCAAGCTGGGTACTTCTGCAAGTTCTAAGTCTTCTGWCTGAACAAAACAATCCTTGCTTAATAATTATGAATGAGAATAAGTCATATTCTTTAACACTGTATAAATAATTAATCAACAGATAATAATATTTTCTAATCCATGGGGATAAAAGCTGAAGAAAGAGCTTTAAACTGAGAGAAAGTTTGCTCAAGTGGAAGGAAACTGCAGTGTAAGTCTATCACAAGCATATCCTTTAAATTAAATTCACAAAAAGTACTGTAAATATAATGTAACAGTTCTGACATCCTTGTAACATCCTTGTACAACTTGGCTTCATCTATTCTGTAAACAAGCGAATGATAACATGTGGCACATTCTTTGAATTGACTGCAGGCCAACCAGGAATACGTAGGACCATTCTAAACAAGATGGGATAAATAAACATAATTACAGGAAGGCAAAATTGCAGGAGAAATGTATCATAAATTCTGTTCAGGTAGTCAACCTGCAGTAGGAGCATAAATATTTGCCTCAGTCTGTCCCTCTAGGAGCAATAACAACCCAAACATAATTATGGCTTTTCTGATTCTTGGCTGACTTCTACAGCAAGTCTAAAGTAAATGGGACAGAGAGAGCAAACCATGATCTGAAAATATTCCTAATATAGCTCTCCAAATATAAAAGTGCCACAGTGAGCTCCGAAGCAAGCTAACTGAGCAGCTTGGACATAGATGTTAACGTAAGTATTTGAGGTATCAGTGGTTTCTAGTTTACTACTTACTTTAGGTCAAGGAGTATAGCAAGCTTGGAAAGCTTGGAACAGACAGGTGTGTGACTCTGACACACATAAAAAGCCTCAAGGAGAGTCAGCCCAAAACAGATCCCACATACTGTCTTTTGGTGGAAATAGAACAAAAATAGCATCCACATAAGCCTCTACAAAACATGGCTCAATTCTTGTGACTTTTCTTACTGAGTAAATAAATACCACCAGGCATTTCAGCCATGACGATGAGCTTTGATGGGAAAAACAGTCTATGAACAGGCTCTATTTCTTTTCTGTTCTAAACAAAAAGCACCATGCTGATGCTGGTCTATTTTGGAAGCCACAGCGTGCATGCCCAACACATCAGGCTTAAATGTGTCTGGTCACATGATGTCCATGAATGCCATGCTATATTAAATTCTAAAGCACACCGCAGAGTTTACTGAGTTCAATTCTCCCACTTCTCACATTAGGAATTCAGAAAAGGAGTTCCTTTGTAACACTTGAATTGAAGCAACATTCTATTTTATATTTATTTATGGTGGGGCAAAATGAAAAGTATGATCACTGAAACAGAAGTAGGCCTATTCAGCAACACTTCAGCAACATAGCATTAGCTACATAGAGCGCTATTAAAGGATGGTTGGGAATATATTTGACATAAGGTAAACAGACTCAAATTGATATATATTGATAATGCTTTGTATATTTGTTAATACTTATGAATGCACAGTGAATGCTTTACCCAAACYGATTTATGAAAGTGCAAGTATATACAGTGCCAGCAGGTAGCCTAGTGGTTAGAGCGTTGGACCAGTAACCGAAAGGTTGCTGGATAGAATCCGTGAGCTGAAAAGGTAAAAATCAGTCATTCTGCCCCTGAGCAAGGCAGTTAACCCACTGTTCCCCGGGTGCCGTGAATGTTGATTAAGACAGCCCCCCGCACCGCTCTGATTCAGAGGGGTTGGGTTAAATGCGGAAGATACATTTCAGCTGTACAACTGACTAGGTTTTCCCTTCGGAAAGTATTCAGACCCCTTGACYTTTTCCACATTTTGTTACGTTACAGACTTATTCTGAAATKTATTTAATAAATAACAATCCTCAGCAATCTACACACGATACCCCATAATGACAAAGTGAAAACATGTTTTTAGACATTTCTACAAATGTATAAAAAAAAMMAACAGAAACCTTATTTACATAAGTATTCAGACCCTTTGCTATGAGACATGCAATTGAGGTCAGGTGCATCCTGTTTCCATTGATCATCCTTGAGATGTTCCTACAACTTGTATGGAGTCCACCTAGGGTAAATTATATTGATTGGACATGATTTGGGAAGGCACACACCTGTCTTTATAAGGTCCCACAGTTGACAGTGCATGTCAGAGCAAAAACCAAGCCACAAGGTTGAAGAAATGGTCCTTAGAGCTCCGAGACAGGATTGTGCCGAGACACAGATCTGGGGAAGGGTACCACAAAATTTCTGCAGCATTGAAGGTCCCCAAGAACACAGTGGCCTCCATCATTCTTAAATGGAAGTAGTTTGGAACCACCAAGATTCTACCTAGAGCTGGCCGCCCAGCCAAACTGAGAACTTGGGGGAGAAGGGCCATGGTCTGGGAGGTGACCAATAACCTGATGGTCCCTCTGACAGAGCTCTAGAGTTCCTCTGTGGAGATGGGAGAACCTTCCAGAAAGACAACCATCTCTGCAGCACTCCACCAATCAGGCCTTTGTGGTAGAGTGGCCAGACGGAAGCCACTCCTCAGTAAAAGGCGTTGAAGCATTGTGGTGGCAGCATCATGCTGTGGGGATGTTTTGCAGCAGCAGGGACTGGGAGACTAGTCACGATCAAGGCAAAGATGAACGGAGCAAAGTACTGAGAGATCCTTAATGAAAACCTGATCCAGAGCGCTCAGGACCTCAGACTGGGGCAAAGGTTCACCTTCCAACAGAACAACGACCCTAAGCACACAGCCAAGACAACACAGGAGTGGCTTCGGGACAAGTCTCTGAATGTCCTTGAGTGGCCCAGCCAGAGCCCAGACTTGAACCCAATCGAACATCTCTGGAGAGACTTGAAAATATCTGTGCAGCAACRCTCCCCATCCAACCTGACAGAGTTTGAGAGGATCTGCAGAGAAGAATGGGAGAAACTCCYCAAATACAGGTGTGCCAAGCTTGTAGCGTCATACCCAAGAAGACTTGAGGCTGTTATCACTGCCAAAGGTGCTTCAACAAAGTACTGAGTAAAGGGTCTGAATACTTACGTAAATGTGATATTTCCGKTTTTTTTTTTTATACATTTGCTTACATTTCTAAAAACCAGTTTTTGCTTTGTCATTATGAGGTATTGTGCATAGATTGATGARGGGAAAAAACTATTTAATCAATTTTAGAATTAGGCTGTAACCTAACAAAATGTGGAARAAGTCAAGGGGTCTGAATACTTTCCGAAGGCCCTGAAGCATCAATTCAGCACTGACTAAACCTGGATCCCAAGCTATTTACTTCTGTGGAGACAGCATCCAGAATGGGAAGTGAGGATGCAAAGTACTCTGAAAAACATCCTAACACTTCCCAGCCTTTTCACAAAAGCTCCCTTTTGGCCCCATTGTCTTGCTGTTCAGTCCATTGTCTTGCTGTTGTTTCCACTAAAAGTGTGTCCTTTAGAACAAACGACAAGGCAAGGCTTTGTTGCTTTACGCAAAACAAGTATTGAGGAGACATAATGCTTGACTGTGCTGTGGATTAATGTCCTGGAGCCTTTACAGCAAAGAAATTATCCACATAAAATTAGGGAATTTAAGCAACACTTATTAAAACATCTACGACAATGAAACAAGATGCATCAGCCTAAACAGCCCACTTCTGCATGAGAAATGCTCCCAGCTAAAAGTACACTACATCAGCTCACGTCCTCTAGTCATTGAGCCTGTGAGATAGAGATAGATGTGTGAATGCCACATGAATGGCCAGGTCTTCAGGGACCTGGGGCTGAGGAACTCACTCCCTTTTTCAAACAGCTCAGCACTGGGGGAAGGACACATGCATATGAAACACCACTTGATGCTGTAACCCTATACTGTACTTACTACACAACTGATAGACATTGGATATCTTAGGTACAGCTTTTATATGGTGCACAAATCTAGGGAGCAATATATCACAAACGCAATCAATGCCCCACTGTCAATATGAGCAAAATTGATCTTGTGTCATAATCAATAGAAAATGGGTATGCGAAAAAGCCACAGAGCTCTTTTTTCACACAAAACACAAGGAAGGGTTATAAAGTAGTGCTAATTACAATGATACTACACGGTCATAGCTGTTAGGTCGATAATCATTCTTTCACATATGTAAAATAAGGCTAAACCATTCCTTATTTTCACATCTTTACAGCAGTCAGTCTACGATAATTCCAGGTGGAGGTGGCATGTTTCACACACCAGATGTGCAGGGTGCACAGACAGACAGACAGACACACACACACACACACACACACACACACACACACCACACACACACACACACACACCACACACACACACACACACACACACACACACACACACAACACACACACACACACCACACACAACCACACCGCTAAGGTGGGAAATGAATAGTAATACTATGTTTAATATGAAACCTTCCTCCTTTGGCTTTTCACAAAATGAATAACACAAATATCCAAATGCAGTGGGAGACATCAGGAACACTCATATGAACAGATTTCAAACAGCAGTGGTTAGACAAGCACACAGGGGGAGAGACAGAACAGGGCAATAACAGAGGACATATTAAAATAGGTTTCTGGGATAAAATCCTACCTGGTGCACTGAACTGGCTGCTTCCAAGGGTGGTTGGCCTGTTTTTCCCACTATTTACAGGTGGAGAAAACATCTACCAGAAGAAAAGAAATGGTCTGAAAAATGTGACTGAGACAAATTAATATTTTGCCTTTGATAATCATGCATCTGTTACAAGCTGTTCAGACTTCCTSTGTTTCATAATCAATTTCTTCACTGGAGAGACATTGACTGATACMGAATAAAGTGGGCTAAATAACAAAAAATAAAACATTATAAAAAGATAGTTAGATAGATAGATAACTGTCCTACCGCGCTAAAATCCAGCAAGTCACTCAATTCCTTGTCTGTTCCGATAGCGGCAATCCGCTGTTGAGGATTCATCCTGCCAATCTTTAGACCTAAAGAAGAAACAGATTGTTTGCTTAGGTCCAATTATTATTGTTTTTTTTATTGTCCTAATTCCTTGATATAAAAAAAAGTATCCATTCAATAACGAACTTCAGTAAAGCGCAATCTCATTCTAGATTCCGACTGAAATTGACAAGGAATATTCCCAGAACACGTCGGTTCCGAAAATAAATCTGCACAGTGACCCTTGACATTGCTGTGCGAGTTAATTGATCAAAGGTAGGCTACTGCAACAACCGATGAAAGTAATTGTAATTGACCCCTTGTCATCCACGGTTGAACGCTCCCTTTCAGAAAATGTTATTGCACATTATGTAATCTGAACAGAATGAAAAGGAAAAGGTAGCCAATACCTGGTAAGGAAATTCCATCTATTTGGAATGGTACAGGCACATTGAAAATGCTTGGCGCTGCGTGTAACACCAGTGACACACTGAGACCTGCAGCATCGTTTTTCAAATGTTTATCTGACTCCCCAAACGCTACATTTGTATCAATCTTCCGCGACAGACTAAGTTACAAAATAACTAACCTACTGTAGATTTTTAAATCACGGACTAATGATAGGCTATACAATATGTTGCTTTGCAATAGTCAGTGATGAGCCACGAATTGGATGTGTTATTAAATAGAAAGTGATTTTGCATTTTAAACAAAAACAGAAAATCCACCAATATGCTGTAAACTACAGATTTAGGCTGTGTAAAACGCCCTTTCAWGTAAAAGTAGTAAAGCAAATGCCAACCCTTTACTCCATACCAGCTCCAGTCTCTTGTATCCCAACTTCTTTCACCCAGTCCGAAACCTTTTTTAACAAACTCACTACAATATTTTACCTTTTCCCCTTTAAAATTCCAACTAGGGCGATCGGGTGTGGTAGTATGGAGCTTCGTTTTCCTGTAACGCGTCTCAAATACTGTAAAATAGTGGTTTAGGTTGTAAAATGTAGCAAAATATCCCCTATATGTCACTTGCGAGTTAACCTTATGCAGACAGACATTTTTGCTTCGCAAAAACCTCAGCACCACAATGACATTCGGTGTTGTATCCTTCCGCTGAAAACCGTGAAACGATATCCCCGGCCTAGCCTACTACAGACACCACGCGGAGTGGTAGGAGATGACAGTAGTTGAGAGGACCCATCATATTACATTTAGCCTGTCTTAATCAATCATTAGGCAAAATTATGTGAGACTAGTACAAATAGATCGAAACCAGATTTTGTAAGTTGTGTCAATCAGAGCATTGGTGTAATGAAAGGTATTGGTGGAGGAGTCTGGGGATATTTGAGACCTCTGAATTCGCTACACTGGTGTCAGAAGTGGGATAATGAATAAATGAGTAGCCTATGAATACATATGGACCGAGACATGAATGCATATGGACCGAGAGAGAGTGGGGAAGAGAGAAATCACCTTAAGGTGGTTGCAACTAATTGGACATAATTCTGGCCCACAGTAAATGGGAAATGTTGACCCAGAGTAGGCCTAGTTTCTTTAAAAAGACGTTAGAGTATCACAGTTATAACCTGTTTGTCCCTATGTATGTTAGCCTTGTTAATTTAATCCGTCTAAAAGACAGAGAGCATTGTGTGCTGCAGTGTCATGTCTGTCATGGTTTGAGCACAATCAAAAAGCAAGCAAACTGTTCAACCTATTTTTCTTGTGGCAAAACTATTTTTATGGACAGCACAATATGTCGGGACTACTTTTTTCTCCACTCCGCTAAGGCAAGAGGAAAAAGGAAAGAAAGTGGTGTGAAAAAACTGTAGAACATGTATCGACATTATATATAATTATTCAAAAACAGCTTGATCGGTTTGTTAATTGGTCAAATATTAATAGTGGTAATATCCTAGCATTTCGGCTGCATCCTTCTTCATCCATCGGTGTCGAACGGGCTCAGAAAACAATAGAGTTGGGCCAGGGCCAAAACTCTAATAAAGSGGTTCTCAAAGTGCGGTCCGAGGTACTGCAGAGGGTCTGTGGCCAGATAAATCATGAATAAAAAAATTATACATAATATATATATTTTTTTACATACGTTTTTTAACATAAATTTCACTAAGAACAACAGATTCAACTAATTTTAGCCAAGGGATACATGGAATAAGATTAGTCTGTAATACAATAAAATGTAATATTATTCATCTACAATTTATGTACTTAACCCTGGGCAACATGGGCCTAGGAGGCTCACAGGAATATTGGTAGCCACAGTACTTCACCAATTATAAATGTTTCAACTCAATACTTCTTGCATTTTTTTATATAAATGGCCGGWAATTTAAGCTTTAAAACTGCAACATTTTCTCTCTGACTCATAGAACAATGTGTTAGAAATGCAGGAAATTAGCTTGAAAACTGCTAAATATTCTCTCTGATGCCAAGAGGCAGGCCTTTAAAATATTACTTCCCAGGACCCAAGACTTGGTTCACCCAGCAATGCATGCACTGCCGAAATCATAGTAAAACTCCTTGTATGCTATTTTTTTCTCATTTGARTTGTGAAATGATTATGAGGGGTCACTGCTGAATTTTCTATCACAAAAGGGGTCCTCGGCCACAAACATTTTGAGAACACCACTTCTCATGAACAAAAGTTTGGTGTGCGATGAAAATGATCAATTGAAGATCATCCGTTGAACAAATAATCTGTCCCTACCAGACTATTATGTTTTGTTTCCAACAGTAAGAAAAGTCAAGAGAAGAGACATGACACTTATGGATAATAGAAAATATTGATGAATATTGAAAATATACAATCTCTGTAGCCAGTGATCATCAATAGCATATGCATACTGGATGTAGATACTTAGAGGAATTCAAATGCTTTTGTATTTTACGGTTGAACATATTTATCAAAATTAGTACATTTTGTAAAACTTTCTAAACTTCCATTGTTTCCTGGTAGTATTTGCCTGGCTGCAGTCTGATAGGCCTACTACATCACCAGGTACAGTATATCTATACAGTTATATATCTTATCTATATAATCACAGTGAAATCAAGTTGGGAAAATTCATTTTAAAAAGTATGGTTTGGTAAGACACTGCATCTAGGTTTAAAAATACCCCAAAACAAGGCTAACACTGCTTGTTTGGATGTGGCCCACCTTGACTAGAATACTGTAGTCCAAGCTTTAGCCTTGGTATTATGCTGTCCATTGTCCACTCAATGGGCCTCTACTGTATATCCACTCATTACTTTTCTGAAATCCAGACTGCCACCTGTTGGACAAACTAACCATAGTCGACTATGCTACTTATCACCAATGTGTAAAATGTATAATTGAATGTAGCTCTCATTAATGAYGTTTGTAGACCTATTTAAAGGGCCTACGTGGCAAATGGCAATATGTGGGGAGATTTGATATTTTTTTTAAAACAGGAAACCAAAGTTTATAACAAGCTAAAATGGATAACGTCAGAGTGTTGATGTTGATAAAATCTACCACCCTTGTCAATTCTTGTCGACTTTGAGATACCTTCACTTAGACCAGTCGTCAATGCAAACTTGCATGGAGTGCATCAATTCTTGCTTTATGTTAATTCAATTACAAATATGGGACCCAATCATGCTTGCCTCAGAACCAGAGAAACCTGGATGGAGCCCCACTGGGTTACCACTGGATGTGCTACACTAGTGGGCGGCGGGCCTAATGAAAACATCCATGCATCACATTACCAGATATTCTTTGGTATTATGCAGATAGATATTTTACATCCAATTTCCATTGATCATCCTTGAGATGTCGTTACAACTTGATTGGAGTCCATCTGTGGCCAATTCAATTGTTTGGACATGATTAGAAAGAAACACACCTGTCTATATAAGTCCCACAGTTGACAGTGCATGTCAGAGGGAGCTAGTTTGGATCATCAGCTGAGCCAGCAGAGAAGCAAGTGTGGGAACACAGGGGGAAGTGTTGAGATGGCGGAAGCAGATGTGTTGTTTGAAGATGAAAGCAGTTAGGGAGAAAGATGAGTGGACAACAGTGAAGTAAAAAATTGTTGTGGAAAATTTGTCAGAATCGTTGCTTGTTGGAGTAAGTTTTTTGATCGATGTTCATTTGGGAAACGCATTTGAAGTCACACGGATGGTGAGAAGAGGAGTTGGAAAAGTGGAATGGAGTCAAAGTAACCAGGAGTGGTATGGTGTTAATATCGTTGTGTTTCTAAAAAGCAAAAGGAGTGTGTATTGTGGCTCGCGAAATTATTAACGCATGAAGTGGACAGCTTTATTTTCAGAGCAGGGCACCAGTACAACGTTATCATCTCTGGCATCCCGTTGGGCATTGATAATCAATATCTTGGCTAAAAATTCCAGGAGCTGTTAGTGGACGTCGCTTGACCCGAATGGGGGAAAAGGAGTAACGTTTCTTTATAATTGATGTTTGATGAAGAGTATACTACACCCTATGTCAAGCTGGGATATATAAGATACCCGTTAGAGCGCTCGTGCAAAACCCGATGCAATGCAAGAAATGGTCTACGTCCTGCACCAGAGCCGCACAGCGGTGAAATGCAAACCCAGACCTCCCTATTAGGTTCAGGTTTTGCGGCCGGAGTCCGCACCTTTGGGGGGGGGGGGTACTGTCACGCCCTGACGCAGAGAGCTTTTTATGTCTCTATTTTGGTTTGGTCAGGGTGTGATTGGGTGGGCATTCTATGTTCATTTTCTATGTTTTGTATTTCTTTGTTGTTTGGCCGGGTGTGGTTCTCAATCAGAGGCAGCTGTCTATTTCCTCTGATTGAGAACCATACTTAGGTAGCTTTTTCCCAACATGGAGTTGTTTTCTGTTTTGTGCGCACCAGAGATGTTTTTTCGTGTTGTTCTATTTTTGGTTATTTTGTCTCAGTGTTCAGTTTTAATAAAGAAAACATGAACACTTACCACGATGCGCTTTGGTCCACACCTTTCTTCATACGACGACCGTTACACAAGTCTTTCTTGGGTATGATGCTACAAGCTTGCCACACCTATATTTGGGGATTTCTCCCATTCTTCTCTGCAGATCCTCTCCAGTTCTGTCAGGTTGGATGTGGAGCGTTGCTGCACAGATATTTTCAAGTCTCTCCAGAGATGTTCGATCAGGTTCAAGTCTGGGCTCTGGCTGGGCACTCAAGGACATTCAGAGACTTGTCCCGAAGCCATCCTGTGTTGTCTTGGCTGTGTTTATTAGGGCCTTGTCCTGTTGGAAGGTGAACCTTCGCCCAGTCTGAAGTCCTAAGAGCTCTGGAGCAGATTTTTCATCAAGGATCTCCCGCTTCAGGGATGGTGCCAGGTTTCCTCCAGATATGCCGCTTGGCATTCAGGCCAAAGATTCAATCTTAGTTTTCATCAGACCGGGAATCTTGTTTCTCATGGTCTGAGTCCTTTAGGTGCCTTTTCCAAGTGTGCTGTCATGTGCCTTTTACTGAGAGTGGCTTCTGTCTGGCCACTCTACCCATGAAGGCCTGACTGGTGGAGTGCTGCAGAGATGGTTGTCCTTCTGGAAGTTCTCCATCTCCACAGAGGAATAGAGCTCTGTCAGAGTGACCATTGGGTTATTGGTACCTCCCTGACCAAGACCCTTCTCCCCGATTGCTCAGTTTGGCCGGGCAGCCAGCTCTAGGAAGAGTCTTGGTGGTTCCAAACTGCTTCCATTTAAGAATTATGGTGGCCACTGTGTTCTTGGGGACCTTCAATGCTGCGGAAATGTTGTGGTACCCTTCCGCAGATCTGTGCCTCGAMAYAATCCTGTCTCGGAGCTCTACGGACAATTCCTTCGATCTCGTGGCTTGGTTTTTGCTCTGACATGCACTGTCAACTACGGGAGCTTATATAGACAGGTGTGTGCTTTTCCAAATCATGTMCAATCAATTTAATTTACCACGTGTGGACTCCAATCAAGTTGTAGAAACATCTCAAGGATGATCAATGGAAACAAGATGCACTTGAGCTCAATTTTGAGTCTCATAGCAAAGGGTATGAATACTTACGTAAATAAGGTATTTCTGCCAAAATTTCTAAACCTGTTTTCACTTTGTCATTATCGGGTATTGTGTGTAGATTGCTGAGGAATTTGTTTTATTTAATCCATTTTTGAATAAGGCTGTAACGTAACAAAATGTGGAAAATGTCAAGGGGACTGAATACTAACCTGTGCAGTAGGTAGCAGAATGCACATATAAGTGTTGGAAACGCCATTATACAGAAGAAGAAGTGCATTTAGTGGATGGGGGAGGGTCTATTAGAAGTTAGTMGGGCTCTTTTTATTTTCTCAGAAGTACAGAGTTCGTCGGTAGGAGGATTTAGAAATGTTGTATACCGTGATTGACCACACACTCCAGCACAGTAGGTGGCAGCATGCACCTTTAACATTTGTTTGTGGACCGCCATTATATCAAAGAAGAAGAAGTGCATGTCAGAGCAGAAACTATACCATGAAGTCCAAGGAACTGTCCGTAGATCTCCGAGATAGAATTGTGATGAGACATATATCTGGGGAAGGGTATTAAAACAATTTCTAGAGTGTTGAAAGTTTCCAAGAGCACAGCGGTCTCCATCATTGGGAAATTGAAAAAATATGGAACTACCCAGACTCTGCCTGGAGCTGGCCGTCTGACCGAACTGAGCTACCGAGCATGAAGGACCTTGGTCAGGGAGGTGACCAAGAACCAAATGATTACTCTGACAGAACTACATAGTTCCTTGGCTGAGAATGAATAACCTTCCAGAAGGACAACAGTCTCTCCACCACTTCACCAATCTGGGCTTCAAGGAGAATTGACAGACGGAAGCCACTCCTGAGAAAAAGGCACATGACCACACACCTGGAGATTGCAAAAAGGCACATGAAAGACTGTATTAAACTATTAGGCCTGAATGCAAAGCGCTATGTTTGGAGAAAACCAGGCACAGCTCATCACCCATCTTAACAGCATTCCTACCGTGAGGCRTGGTGGTGGTAGGATCATGCTATGGGGATGCTTTTCATTGGCAGGGACTGGGAGACTGGTAWGGATAGAGAGAACAATGAATGGAGCCAAATACAGGCAAATCCTTGATGGGAACCTGCTTCAGAGTGCAAACGACCTTAGWCTGGGGCGAAGATTTACGTTCCAACAGAACATTGACCCAAAGCATACAGCCARAGCAATGCTGGAATGGCTTCAGCAGAAGAATGTGAAAGCCCTTGAGTGGCCCAGCCAAACTTGAASCCCATTGAAAATCTGTGGAAGACTTGAAGATTGCTGTTCACTACCACTCCCCATGTAACTTAACAGAGCTTGAGAAAATCTGCAGGGAAGAATGGGAGAAAATCCCCAAATTCAGATGTGCAAAGCTGATACAGACACCCAAGATAACTCAAAGCTGAAATCGCCGCCAAAGGTGCTTCTACGAAGTATTGACTCAGGGATATGAATACTTATGTAAATTAGATGTATGTATTTAATTTTCAATACATTTGCTAACATATCTAAAATTGTTTTCACTTTGTCATTGTGGGGTATTGTGTATAGATGGGTGAGAAAATATATTTTTGAATATAGGCTGTAACACAACAAAATGTGTTATAAGTCCAGGGGTATGAGTACTTTCTGAAGGCACTGCGTATATAAAAATATGAACACAACATGCAACAATTTCAAAGATTTTACTGAGTTACAGTTAGTTATAGAAGGAAGAAGKAAATATAGGAAATCAGTCAATTKAAATAAATTCATTAGGCCCTCATTTATGGATTTCACAAGACTGGGCAGGGGAGCAGCCATGGGTGGGTCCACCCACTGGGGAGCCTGGCCCAGCCAATCAAAATTAGTTTTTCCCACAAAATGGCTTTATTACAGACAGAAATGCCTGTGATGCCAGAAGAACGCTATCTGCCCCAATGCATAATGCCAACTGTAAAGTTTGGTGGAGGAGGAATAATGATCTGGGGCTGTTTTTTATGGTTCAGGCTAGGCCCCTTAGTTCCAGTGAAGGGAAMTCTTAACGCTACAGCATACAATGACATTCTAGACGATTCTGGGTTTCCAACTTTGTGGCAACAGTTTGGGAAAGGGACTTTCCTGTTTCAATATGACAATCCCCCTGTGCACAAAGCGAGGTCCATACAGGAATGGTTTGTCGAGATCGTGTGTGGAAGAACTTGACTGGCCTGCACAGAGCCCTAACCTCAACCCCATCGAACACCTTTGGGATGAATTGGAACGCCAACTGCGAGCCAGGCCTGGTCGCCCAACATCAGTGACCGACCTCACTAATGCTCTTGTGGCTGAATGGAAGCAAGACCCGGCAGCAATGTTACAACATCTAGTGGAAAGAAGAACAGTGGAGGTTATTATAGCAGCAAGGGGGGACAAACTCTATAACAATGCCCATGATTTTGGAATGAGATGTTCGCGAGCATACTTTTGTGGTCATGTAGTATACTGTATATAGACATTATATACAGTACCAGTCAAAAGTTTGGACACACCTAGTCATAAAAAAAAAAAAAAAAGTACCTTTATTTAACCAGGTAGGCCAGTTGAGAACAAGTTCTCATTTACAACTGCGACCTGGCCACACAGAGTTACACATGGAATAAACAAACGTACAGTCAATAACACAATAGAAAAGTCAATATACAGTGTGTGCAAATGAAGGAAGATTAGGGAGGTAAGGCAATAAATAGTGGTGAAATAATTACAATTTAGCAATTAAACACTGGAGTGAATGATGTGCAGAAGATGATGTGCAAGTAGAGATACTGGGGTGCAAAGGAGCAAAGGAGGTCGTTTGGTGGGCTATTTACAGATTGGCTATGTACAGGTGCAATGATCTGTAAGCTGCTCTGACAGCTGATGCTTAAAGTTAGTGAGGGAGATATGAGTCTCCAGCTTCAGTGATTTTTGCAGTCATTGGCAGCAGAGAGCTGGAAGGAAAGGTGGCAAAGTAGAATTGGCTTTGGGGGTGACCAGTGAAATATACCTGCTGGAGCGCGTGCTACGGGTGGGTGCTGCTATGGTGACCAGTGAGCTGAGATAAGGCGGGTTTACCTAGCAAAGACTTATAGATGACTGGCGATGATATGAAGCGGGGGCCAGCCAACGAGAGCATAAAGTTTGCAGTGGTGGGTAGTATATGGGGCTTTGGTGACAAACGGATGGCACTGTGATAGACTGCATCCAATTTGTCTGAGTAGTGTGTTGGAGGCTATTTTTGTAAATGACATCGCCAAAGTCAAGGATCGGTAAGGATAGTCAGTTTTACAAGGGTCTGTTTGGCAGCATGAGTGAAGGATGCTTTGTTGCGAAATAGAAAGCCGATTCCTAGATTTAATTGGAGATGGAGATGCTTAATGTGAGTCTGGAAGGAGAGTTTTCAGTCTAACCAGACACCTAGGTATTTGTAGTTGTCACATATTCTAAGTCAGAACCGTCCAGAGTAGTGATGCTAGATGGGCAGGCAGGTGAGGGGCAGCGATTGGTTGAATTTAGTTTTACTTGCATTTAAGAGCAGGTTGGAGGCCACGGAAGGAGAGTTGTGTGGCATTGAAGATCGTCTGGTGGTTAGTTAACACAGTGTCCAAAGAAGAGCCAGAGACTACAAATGTTGTTGTCTGCGTAGAGTGGATCAGAGACTCACCAGCAGCAAGAGTGACATCATTGATGTATACAGGAAAAGAGTTGGGCCCGAGAATTGAACCCTGTGGCTCCCCCATAGAGACTGCCAAGGTCCGGACAACAGGAACCAAGGCTGTTGAGTCTGCCAATAAGAATGCGATGATTGACAGAGTCGAAAGCTTGGCCAGGTCGATGAATACGGCGGCACGGTAATGTCTTTCATCGATGGTGGTTATGATGTCGTTTAGGACCTTGAGCATGGCTGAGTGCACCATGACCAGCTCGGAAACCCAGATTGCAGATTGCAGCAGAGAAGGTACGGTGGGATTCAATGGTAAGGTGATCTGTTTGTTAACTTGGCTTTCGAAGACCTTAGATAGGCAGGGCAGGATGGATATAGGTCTGTAACAGTTTGGGTCTAGGGTGTCTCCCTCTTTGAAGAGGGGGATGACAGCTTTCCAATCTTTGGGGATCTCAGATGATACGAAAGAGAGGTTGAACAGTCTAGTAATAGGGGTTGCAACAATTGCGGTGGATAATTTTAGAAAGAGAGGATCCAGATTGTCTAGCCCAGCTGATTTGTAGGGGTCCAGATTTTGCAGCTCTTTCAGAACATCASCTATCTGGATGTGGGTGAAGGAGAAATGGGGGAGGCTTGGGCAAGTTGCTGTGGGGGGTGCAGAGCCAGGTGGAAAGCATGGCCAGCCGTAGAAAAATGCTTATTGAAATTCTCAATTATCGTGGATTTATTGGTGGTGACAGTGTTTCCTAGCCTCAGTGCAGTGGGCAGCTGGGAGGAGGTGCTCTTATTCTCCATGGACTTTACAGTGTCCCAGAACTTTTTGGAGTTTGTGCTACAGAATGCAAATTTATGTTTGAAAAAGCTAGCCTTTGCTTTCCTAACTGCCTGTGTATATTGGTTCCTAACTTCCCTGAAAAGTTGCATATCGCGGGGGCTATTCGATGTTAATGCAGAACGCCACAGGATGTTTTTGTGCTGGTCAAGGGCAGTCAGGTCTTTAAAGAGCAACCAGGCATCTTCTACAGACGGAATGAGGTCAATATCCTTCCAGGATACCCGGGCCAGGTCGATTAGAAAGGCCTGCTCGCTGAAGTGTTTTAGGGAGAGTTTGACAGTGATGAGGGATGGTCGTTTGACCGCGGACCCATTACGGACGCAGGCAATGAGGCAGTGATCGCTGAGATCCTGGTTGAAGACAGCAGAGGTGTATTTAGAGGGCAGGTTGGTCAGAATGATATCTATGAGGGTGCCCGTGTTTACGAATTTGGTGTTGTACCTGGTAGGGTCCATGATAGTTTTGGTGAGATTGAGGGCATCTACCTTAGATTGTAGGACAACAGGGATGTTAAGCATATCCCAGGGTTTTTCTTTATTTTTACTATTTTCTACATTGTAGAATAATAGTGAATACATCAAAACGATGAAATAACACATATGGAATCATGTAGTAACCAAAAAAGTGTTAAACAAATCAAAATATATTTTAGATTTTAGATTCTTCRAAGTAGTCACCTTTTGCCTTGATGACAGCTTTGCTCACTCTTGGCATTCTCTCAACCAGCGTAGTCACCTGGAATACATTTCAATTAACAGGTGTGCCTTGTTAAAGTYAATTTGTGGAATTTCTTTCTTCTGAATGCATTTGAGTCAATCACTTGTGTTGTGACATGGTAGGGGTGGTATACAGAAGATAGCCCTATTTGGTAAAAGATAAACCATTTCTAATACAATTTCATTTAAACTTACTCTATCTGACTGTTGGTCCTTTTGTGTGTTGTAATTTGAGTAAAAACATCCACAGAAAAGTATTATTAAACAAACTTTTCCAAACTCTGGCACTTCCATTGACATTTCTATTACCTGGCACATGCGCAAAACTATATATGTAAACACCTGCAAGACTTTGGTTACTAAGCATGCATTGTGTGCACGTTCTTCTGTCTTGTGCGCGTGCGTCAGGTGATGAGAAAGCAAACCATGATAGCTAACACAGAGACACAAGTTTTGAAGCTGGTTTAATAATACTTTCCTAAGAATATTTGTCTTAAATTTCTATMCACAAAAGGACAAAATCAGTGGACAACAGGTAGAGTAAGTTCAAATGGAATTGAATTCAATATTTGTGACAGACATTGGACCTATAGGTTGTATGTGACTATGTTGTCAAAGGGACAGCATAGGAACGTCGGGACTAAGTGCTACAGTGCTTTCACAGGCTTTGTTAGGTAGTTGACGACCAAGTTCACAACTGACCAAAAAACAAGTAGTGGAATAGTGGTCAGGTTTTAATGGGTGTAGAGTTAGTTGGTAGGCGGAAACACAGGGCTAGATAAGAGAAATAGATGGCCTCACACTCCAGTACAGTAGGTGGCGGTGCATGCACATTTCAGTTGGTTGTGATCCGCCAATACACATTTCAAGAAGAAGAATTAAGCTGATCTGCTTCAAACGTGGACAGACTTTGGGCGGTGTCTGTTTGCACACCGCCATTATACCATAGAATAAGATTTTGGGCGGAGTAAACACTTCCTCTGTTTGTCAACAGTTATCACTTCCACAAAGTCATAAACCCTGCCTATTTCTATAATTTATCTTCTTAACATGTGATGTTAAACCAAACCATAACCACACTGCTAACTCTAACTAATTGTTGTTTTCATGGATTTTAACGATATAGCTAATTTTGAGGCTGTGGTAACCTTCCTTTCAGCAAACCCCACATTTCCCATCAGCCACCACAATATTCATAGGCGCTCCATTGAAGGTATTTCTCATTTTGTACTAAGGACTAACCACCCAGTTAAGCGTTAGATTAAAAGGTAAGTGGACTCTGTACTTGGCCACTGGTATACTTAGAATGTTGGTATTGTTGAATAGCATTTAAACATCCCTTAGTATTACTGCATCAGATAAAATGAAGTTGGAACAAAGARATCGATGTTGTGTTGTCGCGCCAGACGCTATGATTGGTTGCCCACACTAGCTAATAATGGCTGGCTATCAGAGTTAGCTAGCTAGCTACTGTAGTGAGCTAAAATAGATGGCAACTGGACGTTTTGGTAGATAACGTTAGTATATCTAGTTAACTATGTGGTGTTCTGCATTGTATTTCCAGTCTTTTTATGTAGCTAGCTATGGTTTTTCGACGGGATATAAGCAAAATGTCCATTAACTAACTAGTCGCGCGGCTATGAGGATTCAACGTTTCCAATTTCCTAGCTTTTCCTACTAGCTAGTTAGCCAGGTACGCTAAACATGTTAGCTAACGTTAGCCCACAGCTAGCTTAAGAAACCATGGCTAACTTCGTTTGACTAGCTAGCTAGTTAACTGTTTGTTTCTAGMGAACATTAACGTAACTCTCATCCATTTTCAGCTTCACAATGTCCGAGCTTTTTATGGAATGTGAGGAAGAGGAGCTGGAGCCATGGCAGAGACAGGCACCAGAAGTTAATTTGTTGGGCGACGGTAAACATGATGACGACGACGACGATGAACCTATATTTGTTGGGGAGCTTAGTACTTCAAAGGGCACCATTATTAACACCAGACCAAGTATGTTTTCTTCTCTTGGTATGGCTCAGTTAATGTTAGGTCTCTCACACTGTTGTCTGTTTTCTCTAGTTTGGATAGTTTGCATACACAATATCCTTCCATTGGATCCTTTCCCCTTAGTTGCTCTACAAAGTTGGTAAATATGATTATCAATATAGATTTTATTGCATTGATACATAAACAAGAGTGGTTAATTATATGACTTGTCTTTGAAGCAAACAACCAAAKAAATGTGAAGACCACCCCAGTTCAAAGTGGCGGAGTTGGAAGACCAAGAGCCTCTAGGATGACAATGACACACAACTCCCCCCAAGCTCATATCACTCGGGGTCCAGTTCCACAGAACATCATAATTCCTGGGAAAGGGTTGAACAATGCACCTCGACCCTTAACAGCAGTACCACCACAGCCCATCATTATCAACAACCAGGTATATTGTGTTTTGCTTTAGATATCCCTAATTTCACTTTGCTATACATTGCAAAGAACACACATTAGATTTGAGTCATTTAGCAGAGACTCTTATCCAGAGAAACTTACAATTACTGTATTAATTAAGATAGCTAGGTGAGACAAACATATCACAGTTGTAAGTACATGTTCCCTCAATAAAGTAGTTATCAGCAAAGTCGGTGCTAGTAGGAAAATCCAAATGCAGGTTTTTACACAATTGTGGTGCTGGGACAGAGAAGAGCTTTGACTGGGCACCTGTTTAGTTATAAAGATGTAACTTTTGGCTGTAATGGTGTTGGTGCAATGTTTTAATAAAAACTGTTTGCCTTTTTTCTTAGGGTTACATTATGACCACACCACAGTTATCGGCCAACTCAGCTTTCCTCGCTTCCCTTGGGAAACAGTATCCCCCTGGGACATCTTTCACTGTGGTTCCAGGTAAAAATAGAAATATTACACCCTAACTTGATTGCAGGCAGGCAAGCAACAAACAAACATAACACACATTTTTGTATTTCAGAACAGACTAATAATTGGAAATTAATTTAGTGAATCTATGCTCAAGTAAACTTATATATTCCCTATACAGCCACAGCACAAACATACTGCATTTTGCGGTGTTTCATATTTGTAATGTGTGTTTTTTTCAGCAGGCCAGCAGCACATTCTGCAGCAGATGACTCCAGCAGCAGGCCAGCAGCACATTATGCAGCAGGTGACTCCGGGGAAGCCTTTACCTGGGGTTATCCACAGGCCTCAAGTGCACATGATCCACAACAACGTAGTGACCTTGTCCAATGTGCAGGGCCCCGCTGCATTGTCTTCCCAGCCCAACCGCTCAAATTCTACCAACCTCCAGATTGTGTCCCCAGTTATTCAAGCCAAAGGCAACAGCTGGGGTAAGCCAAAATATCTTACTTGTTTGACCCAGAGATATTCCTGGCCAGATCACGTGGTCAGGAAAACTCCTGACCCTCTGTGTGACCTCATGATCTGAAGATAGCATGTGACTTGTGATAATAAGTATGAATCTTTTTTTCTCCCCTTAAACAGACTATGGCAAACGAGGTTTACCTCAAGACCAAAACAGCACAGCTAAAAAAGCTAAGCAGGACATAGGTAGGGGTTTCCTTACATCAGTTGCATGTTCTGTTATTAGCTAGATTCATTAGCACTGTTACTTTTTTATTTTTACAACTGAAATTTTGTTTTTGCAGGGTCTCCCCACGCCCAGGAGATATTAGAAAATGGAGCACGTTTTTGTAAAAAATGTCCAAAGTGTAAATTTGATTTCTACCAACAAGTTGTCATGAAAGACCACATGGTGGTGAGTTTACTTCAATCATTCTAAAATGCATGCCTTTAGCTGTGACAATTGTTTTACATAAATATTCTAAAATGTTGCTATTCAGGGCTTGACATTCTCTTTTTTAGCCACTTGTACCTCGGACAGATTTTTGGTTTACTTGTTCCAAAAAAAAGGCTAACCATTTTTACATCATTATATGATTCAAGGAACCACTTTTCAAAGTAAAATGAATTTTCTTTTTTTTTACCATTTAAAAAAAATCTGATAAATGTAGCTGGGCTACAGTCTGCCTATTGGYATCTTTGCATATTCATTCGTGTCTCAAAATACAACACTGCCTACCCCTTTTAAAGCTCTCCTTGAGAATAGTTTGCCACCCTTGGTAGCCTATAAAATATTACAACATTACAATTACAACCAAATACTTTTTATGTCTTTATATATTAAAGGGTGTCCCTGGGACGATAAAACATGTATGCGGTTCAAAACAGACTCTGGGACAGTTCTGGGATGACWTACTTTWWAAAAAACATTCTTTTTAAAGCAATGAGGCTGATGCAACAGATCAGACCATTTTGCTTAAAATATTGATAGTTTTATTTCTTATTATAAACTCAACAATGTGCACATGGCCTTAGGCTGCATAAATGTTCCAACATGCAATTAGTGGGAAAGCACCTTTCTCAAAGCGCTCCACACATGTGCGAGCGGTTTCATATGACAGAGATKAAAATAGCTGTTAGCAATGAAGAGGGGAGATCTAAAGATGTATAAACTGGCATGGTTTACTCATGACTAGTATTATGCCTTTGGCTGTTGGAAAATAAAATATTGTTGATTTGACAACCAATAGAACATGAGAAATTCTGGTTTCAATATTTCTGTGGTCATATTTTGCCTAGGCTAGACTACTTTGAAACAAGTTAAGACCTGCTTAATTGTTTAAAACCTCCACATGAAACTTCCAGGTTTTAAACAATTTAAGTTTATTATGAAATAGTTTCAAAATGTTGGCTGCCTCTGCTCAGATTCAAGGTGGGTGATGTGCAGTGCGCATCATGCACTGTCTTTCACTCCGGTCTTGTGACCATTTGATCTGAACGAAGTACTTTGAGTATGTCGACAGAATCAAGCATTCAGACGTTAATGTTAATTATCCTTCATTATATTTGTCAAACATGACTGCCGTTTAGCCTATATTTATGTAATTAAAATTCTCATTAAAGTGTGCCTACATTTTCTGCCGCCTCATGTCAGCATCGGTCTGGACATGAGGCTGTAGCTAATATGCATATCAATTACAATTTGATGTGCAGGCTTTTTTATTTATGTACATGAAAAATAGATTTGAATATTATTTCAGTGTTTGCTTCTCACATCGAATTCTGATCGTAGTAATTGTTTGGTTTTTGTGAATGTTTTTACTTGTCCATTTGGAACAAATCTATGTTCTTGTCAAAATATTTATTTTTTTACTTGTTCCGAACAAGAGGACCAGCGTTAATGTCGAGCCTTGCTATTAGTGCATGAACCAGAGCCTTAGAGGCACTTTAAGAACTACATTATCAACTCTGCAGATTGTAATTTGTTCACCTATTTTACATTTACTTTAATTTCAGAAATGTTGTCCTCACCTGTTGGAGTGTGTCTTCCCCTCAACCCCAAAGTCTACTTACCTTTTTGCAAGCAAGCGCATCATGCTTGTCACAGACTTCTACTATGGTAGATTTGAGGGAGACAAACCCAAATCGCAGCAGCAGAAGACCCCATTTACCTATAAGTGCCAGAGCTGTTTGAAAGTACTCAAGAACAACGTCAGGTAACTACAGCAGGCGTTGCTTGCTGTGCAGCTCTGCTTTTGTTTTCAATAAGCCACTGTATTCCTGAATAATACGATTATTTGTGACACAAAAAGGGTGTCGTGTCTACTGCACAAAATGTGTTTGTTTAAACAGGTCATTTTCTAATTTAAAGAACTCCTCTATATCCTATTTGTCCAGTGGCATAATGAAAACAATACATTTGGCATTTCACATGTTTACATAATGCAAACACATTACACAATTACTGCCACCAATAAGCAGATCAGTGGACATATCTTCTATATTTATATGAATGGCTCACTGTTATTGGTAATGAATGGATACATCAACCGGCCTTTCGTCAATACATCACCCCAAGTGTCTACTGTGCTGTTTTGGTGCATGGAAATGGTGTTCATGAACAAGTGTTAAATGAGCCCTCTGCCCATGGAGAGTGATTAACTTCAATGTGAAGAGAGGATATTCAACGTGTTTCAGCCCTCATCACAGTTTTCTCCCCCAGATGGATGACATATCAACTCATATTCCCACTTGGGGCCAGAGATGAATAATGGCTGCTAGTTTGGATGGTGTAAGAACTGCTCCTTTGATTAAATAACTTTGCTTCAGRACGTTGCAAGAAAAGCCTCTGTAAGCTCMTTTTAATGGGCAGACGCATTTGTACTGAACCCAGTCTGGCAGCAGAGGTCATAGTTTGTCTGCATAAAAATCCCTGTTAGGGGAGCTGAGGTAAGACTGCTGGCTGAAAAATGGGCCTTGCCTGCCTTGTCAGTGCAGCGGTTACATGTAGAGGTCGTGTGGCTCGGGAGCAGCCGTGGAACACCACATCATTAAGCATAACAAAAAGCGGTGCGTAATTGGCAGTATTATAATGGCAATTATGCATGCTTAGGAAGTGAGGTGCACAGTGGTTGCTAATTTATTTTTTTAATCTGACGCGCAGGTTTGGTGTTGCACATAGGCCACGATCTGTTGAAGTGTTATTGAATACGGCTTCACTGTAATTTGGCTCAATACATTAAGTTAGTTTTTCTTTTTCTAAATGTGGGTTGAAGTAGTTAGTTATTTATGCATGTATGCATATATTTCTTTAATTATTTAAAGAAACGTTTGACTAAAAAGCTAATGAGCTTTTTACCATATATTCACAAAACATTTATGAAATTTGCTCTGGTGGATTGGATAGTTACACATTTTTCTTGTTTTTAATAGCTTGTTTAAAAATGAAATTTTACAATACAATTTTTTAAAGATAAACGGCAAAGCTGACACTTCGTTGCTTTGGCATTTGTGGTTTCTGACGCTACATTGCTACTGATGTCTTATCTTGAACTTTGTGGTGACTCTTGTAGGTTCATGAACCACATGAAGCACCATCTGGAGCTGGAGAAGCAGAACAGTGAGAGCTGGGAAAGCCACACTACCTGCCAACACTGCTACCGGCAGTACTCAACCCCATTCCAGCTGCAGTGCCACGTTGAGAGTGCCCACAGCATGGTCGAATCTTCAAGTAGGCATACCAGTCAATAGCAACCAACATGAAACGTCAATGAAACCATACATTTCACCTTAACGTATTGAACACTATCTCAAGCAATCATACATTATTGTATATAGGTTGATTATAGTTATATAAATAAAGCTGTCTTTAACAAGTTGGGCCCATTTTAGTAATTCATTCTTGTTTTTGTAGCCAATTGCAAGATATGTGAATTAGCCTTCGAGTCTGAGCAAGTGCTCCTGGAACACATGAAGGACAATCACAAGCCTGGCGAGATGCCCTATGTCTGCCAGGTACATTTTGTTTATCAATCATGTTTTTATATCAGTCTGTTCACAAAGAAAAGTCATTAATAGTTGATAGTAGAGATGCCCTGGCATTACAATCAGGAATTGAAACATTTAATTCAAATTATTGAAGGGATTTGCCTTGCAGTCCTCCTGAATCATTTATTATTCACACTAATACTTTAATTGTCTCCTTCCAGGTGTGCAACTACCGGTCTTCATTCTTTACCGATGTGGACACACACTTCCGTACGGTGCATGAAAACACAAAGGATCTCCTTTGTCCGTTCTGCCTTAAAGTTCTTAAAAGTGGTCATGTCTACATGCAGCACTATATGAAGCATCAGGTAAGAGGCTTAGTTATATTGGGTACTTTTCTATTGTTAAATATGTGCAACAATTTATGATCAATAAATATGTTGATTGGGTCATTTTTGGTTGATGTGGCTCATGTTCTGACTGACCTGGCACACATTGTAATTTCCTGTCAGTTTCCTGATGTTTCAGCCTCTTAATAAAGCAGTGAATGCAGCAAACAGTTTTCTCTCAGAGTTTGAGTTTTAAAGCTGGCTGGTTAAAAAAAAAATGAACACGCTTGTGAGTTGCCCTATTGGCTTTCATTCTGAAGTTGGATTGATTTGGTTGTCTGCTGAACACCTTGATGTAATACATAACTGTCTTACAGCAATGTATGCTTCCTTTCACTCTGACAAAAAACAAACCAGATCAACTCCACAAATCACTGTATGTAGCCATAGAACAAAGCCAACAGAAACGTTAGTCTAATACCAAGCCAGCCATTGCTGTAAGAATCAAAAAGGATTCAATGACACTGTTAGCTGTGCCAACCAACAAAACACAGAAATGACACATTGTCCTGAAATCTTACCCTTTACTAAGGATAGCTGAACCTATTATCTACAGTTGAAGTCGGAAGTTTACATACACCTTAGCCAAATACATTTAAACTCAGTTTTTCACAATTCCTGCGATTTTAATCCTAGTAAAAATTCCCTGTCTTAGGTCAGTTAGGATCACCACTTTATTTTAAGAATGTGAAATGTCAGAATAATAGTAGAGAGAATGATTTATTTCAGCTTTTATTTCTTTCATCACATTCCCAGTGGGTCAGAAGTTTACATTTAGTATTTGGTAGCATTGACTTTAAATTGTTTAATTTGGGTCAAACATTTCGGGTAGCCTTCCACAAGCTTCCCACAATAAGTTGGGTGAATTTTGGCCCTTTCCTCCTGACAGAGCTGGTGTAACCGAGTCAGGTTTGTAGGCCTCCTTGCTCGCACATGCTTTTTCAGTTCCGCCCACAAATCCTCTATGGGATTGAGGTCAGGGCTTTGTGATGGMTACTCCAATAGCGTGCCTTTGTTGTCCTTAAGCCATTTTGCCACAACTTTAGAAGTATGCTTGGGGTCATTGTCCAGTTGGAAGACCCATTTTTACATTTTTATTTTAACTTTATTTAACTAAGTCATTTAAGAATAAATTCTTATTTTCAATGACGGCCTAGGAACAGTGGGTTAACTGCCTTGTTCAGGGGCAGAATTACAGATTTTTACCTTGTCAGCTCGGGGATTCGATCTTGCAACCTTCCGGTTACTAGTCCAACGCTCTAACCACTAGGCTACCTGCCGCCCATTTGCGACCAAGCCTTAACTTCCTGACTGATGTCTTGAGATGTTGCTTCAATATATCCACATAATTTTCCTCCCTCATGATGCCATCTATTTTGTGAAGTGCACCAGTCCCTCCTGCAGCAAAGCACCCCCACAACATGATACTGCCACCCCCGTGTTTCACGATTGGGATGGTGTTCTTCGGCTTGCACGCCTCCCCCTTTTACCTCCAAACATAACGATGGTCATTATGGCCAAACAGTTCTATTTTTCTTCCATCAGGCCAGAGGACATTTCTCCAAAAAGTACGATCTTTGTCCCCATGTGCAGTTGCARACCGTAGTCTRGCTTTTTTATGGGCGGTTTTGGAGCAGTGGCTTCTTCCTTGCTGAGCGGGCTTTCAGGTTATGTCGATATAGGACGTGTTTTACTGTGGATATAGAAACTTTTGTACCCGTTTCCTCCAGCATCTTTACAAGGTCCTTTGTGGTTGTTCTGGGATTGATTTGCACTCTTTGCACTAAAGTACTTCATCTCTAGGAGACAGAACGCGTCTCCTTCCTGAGCGGTATGACGGCTGCGTGGTCCCATGGTGTTTATACACTGCTCAAAAAAATAAAGGGAAACTTAAACAACACAATGTAACTCCAAGTCAATCACACTTCTGTGAAATCAAACTGTCCACTTAGGAAGCAACACATGATTGACAATAAATTTCACATGCTGTTGTGCAAATGGAATAGACAAAAGGTGGAAATTATAGGCAATTAGCAAGACACCCCCAATAAAGGAGTGATTCTGCAGGTGGTGACCACAGACCACTTCTCAGTTCCTATGCTTCCTGGCTGATGTTTTGGTCACTTTTGAATGCTGGCGGTGCTTTCACTCTAGTGGTAGCATGAGACGGAGTCTACACACCCACACAAGTGGCTCAGGTAGTGCAGCTCAACCCAGCAACAGGACCGCTACCTCCGCCTTTGTGCAAGGAGGAGCACTGCCAGAGCCCTGCAAAATGACCTCCAGCAGGCCACGCACTACCTGGGCCACTTGTGTGGGTTGTAGACTCCGTCTCATGCTACCACTAGAGTGAAAGCACCGCCAGCATTCAAAAGTGACCAAAACATCAGCCAGGAAGCATAGGAACTGAAGTGGTCTGTGGTCACCACCTGCAGAATCACTCCTTTATTGGGGGTGTCTTGCTAATTGCCTATAATTTCCACCTTTTGTCTATTCCATTTGCACAACAGCATGTGAAATTTATTGTCAATCAGTGTTGCTTCCTAAGTGGACAGTTTGATTTCACAGAAGTGTGATTGACTTGGAGTTACATTGTGTTGTTTAAGTGTTCCCTTTATTTTTTTGAGCAGTGTACTTGCATACTATTGTTTGTACAGATGAACATGGTACCTTCAGGCGTTTGGAAATTGCTCCCAAGGATGAACCAGTCTACAATTTTATTTCTGAGGTCTTGGCTGATTTCTTTTGATTTTCCCATGATGTCAAGCAATGAGGCACCTGAGTTTGAAGGTAGGCTTGAAATGTATCCCACAGGTCACACTCCAATTGACCCAAATATGTCAATTAGCCATACAGAAGCTTCTAAAGCCACGACATTTTCTGGAATTTTCCAAGTTGTTTAAAAGGCACAGTCAACTTAGTGTATGTAAACTTCTGACCCACTGGAATTGTGATACAGTGAAATAATCTGTCTGTAAACAAATGTTGGAAAAATTACTTGTGTCATGCACAAAGTAGATGTCCTAACTGACTTGCCAAAATTATAGTTTGTTAACAAGAAATTTGTGGAGTGGTTGAAAAATGAGTTTTAATGACTCCAACATAAGTGTATGTAAACTTCTGACTTCAACTGTACCTATATGCAGTCTCATGTTTTTCTATTGTACTTGTTTTGTCAATTTGCCAGAAAAAAGGAATTAATCGTTGCGGGAAATGCAGGCTGAATTTCCTCACCTACAAGGAGAGAGTGGATCACAAGACTCAGCACCATAAGACTTTCCAAAAACCCAAAGCTCTGGAGGGCCTTCCTCCTGGAACCAAGGTTTTGACTCTTCTTATTTAGCCTAACAAAACATCTCAATACCTCTGTACCAATTATCTACAATATAGATAACATCAATGGCAACCGCAATAAGCCCTCATTTTAAAAGCAAGTTCTTTTACAAGCGTTTAAATCATGGCATGAATTCAGAGAATCTTAATTTGATCTGTTTTTATTTATACATATTTCAGGTGACTATCCGGGCCTCTCTGACCGGGCCATCTCCCAGTTCCACCCGTGCTGCTGAAAAATCCAGTGTCAGTGTCATACCAGAGGTCTCAGGCATGAAGGTAGCCAATGTAAAAGCTCAGAGCAGTATATCTACCACACAGGGCAGCAGTGGGGGGAAAGGCAAGGCCACAGTGAGCAAGAAGCTCCTCAAGCAGCAGAAGAACAACCATGTGTTGCAGAGTCTCAGGTCGGTTCATCATTCAGTCAACTTGTTTTTTTCCTCACAAACTATATATTTTCTGTTACAGGATCTAAACTATGGTCAGGGCTGATTCTTTTCATGGTTGGTTATGAACAGGGCTCTAAATTCAAACGTTTCATAGGTAGAACTGGTGTTCTCAAAAGAGTTAGCCGCTAATGAGGTTACATGACTGAACAACAGGTAAACAAATGCCTGCGAGTGGTTTTGGAGCAGCTTGTGAAGTGGTTTATAAATGTATACCCAATTCACAATAGAACATTGCACAGGTAATATGGTTCATATCTTTTTACCGTTTTGTGCTAGAAACAATATGTTTTCACAGTAGTGATGCTGCATTAGCTCCTAACCATAACGAATCTGCTCGCTTTTATGTCTTGGTCAATCAAACAACGGTACAGCGACGCCTAATCATAACAACAATTATACTCTGGGAGCTTGTTTTCATTGTCGCACGGTGCTCCCAAAATATGTCAGGTCGCACAGCAAAATATTTAAGAGCATTTGCGACCAAAATGGTCACRCTTCAGAGCCCTGGTTATCAATATATTACACCAATCAAGTAACTTGTATGTTTAATAATGCATCTCAGAATGTGTTACTGAAGGTAATAGTACTTTAAATGAATTAATGATGCTCCAATTAGTTTTCTCTACCTTTTTAGTATTGGCGAAAGAAGACACACCTGCATTGAGTGCTACTCGGAGATTCATGACTTCTATAGTCACTATCCCATGGTTGCAATTTGTGGTGCATGCAAGTATCGGACAAGTTGCAAAACTTCATTTGGAAACCATATGATAAGGTAAAAGCTCCTTGAGTGTCAGATTCATAACACATGTGTACACTGAGTGTACAAAACTTTAGGAACACCCCTACAAGGTGTCAAACATTCCACAGGGATGCTGGCCCATGTTGACTCCAATGCTTCCCACAGTTGTGTCAAGTTGGATGGATGTCCTTTGGGTGGTGGACCATTCTTGATACACACGGGAAACTGAGCGTGAAAAACCYGGCAGCGTGCAGTTCTTGACAAACTGGTGCGCCTGGCACATGCTACCATATCCTGTTCAAAGGCACTTAAAATATTTTGTCTTGCCCATTCACCCTCTGAATGACACACATACATAATCCATGTCTAAATTGTCTCAAAGCTTAAAAATCCTTTTAAAACCGGTCTCCTCACCTTAATCTACACTGATTTGAAGTGGATTTAACAAGTGACATCAATAAAGGATCATAGCTTTTACCTGGTCAGTCTGTCATGGAAAGAATAGGTGTTCTTAATGTTTTGTGAACAGTGTATATGCCCATTTTTACATTTTAGTCATATAGCAGATGCTCTTATCCAGAGCGACTTACAGGAGGAAGTAGGGTTAAGTGCAGATTTTTCACCTAGTYGGCTCAGAGAGGATGTTTTATTGTTCATATTAAATATATAAAAATATGTATTTGTCAGGTTCCATAGTGCCATCTCAAAAGAGAGATTCCGGAAAATGAGGAAAATCCCAGTTGTCCTAAGGTACGTGTCCCTAACTAAACAAATCTGGTCTCAAATCAATTCGTTAATGTTGCTATTGTTCTGCACTCCAGTTTTTGGTAATGATTTATTTAATAAGTAGTGTTGCATTTTCACCAAACATTACCATAATTAAGCACCATGCAAGTTTATTCTATTCGGTTCATTATGAATCACATTTTACCTACTGTCTTGCAGGAATTTAACCCTTGTCTGTCTGAACTGTGACTTCCTGGCGGGTGCGCATGGAACTGACCTCATGAGCAAGCATTTGATTGACAGACCACACCACGTCTGTAAGGTCATACTAGAGAAAGGTATAAGGTTTATCACATTCTTCACAACCAGATGCTTAGGCGTCGCATTTTGTTTATATAATAATAATAACMTGTCTGCATGTCATGTTTTTCTTGTCTTGCAGGAGAAGGTGGTGCTGTAGATGACAGCATTAGAGAGTGAGTAGCTACTCTTCCAATGCAGCAGATAACGAGAACATCCTAAAATAAAAGTAACACCCCTCATAGTGTTGTAATGAGAATCTCAGAATTTGATCAAGTACTTGTGAGACTTCCAACTCCCTGACCTATGAGTTTGTTTGGAAGCATCCATTATTTTGAGAAATCTTTACCATATGCTTTTCACGTTAAGCTAATTGGGATGCATATTAAGTGGATTTTTTTTTTTTTGACCTTCACAAATGCAAATGGGAGCTTTGGCCTTAATTAATACCAGAGAACATTGCTTAATTAATGTGTGCCTAAAGTAAGGTAATTTTGTCTGTGGGAAGTTGCTGAAATGAAAGGTCGTTGTCGAATCTCTTTTGCAAGAATATCCTCGTCTTAATTTGTTGTATTCCTTTGAGGAGCCAAACGCACTAACAATACACATGAGATCAAGTTCAAATGTAATAATTTCATAAATATGTTGTTCCTCCTGAGAATTTAATATGCACAATTCAATGCTAATTGATATTTATGCTAAATGCCTGTTCTGTTTGAAGAATGATTGTCTGGACAAGGACATTGGTCCTTTTGCTTCATGATTAAAATATCTTTGTTTGAAAAAATAGGAACTATTTGGATACTAATTCTGTGCTGATAAGCCAGCCTTAATTATGCTCTGAAAATGAATTTTAAGTTTTCATTACCATTTTCCATATGCTATCTCCAAAGTCGTTTTATTAATGGTTTTATTAAAAGGGCTCTACGTTTAATGGATTTGTGTCGTGATTTTCTCTTTTGTTCTGTTTCAGAAATAAGCAAGGGATGTCTGCTCTGATGTTCCCTGATATCCAGGTACTACTCTAGCTGGATTGTACCTGAGAAACACATATGTTTGATTTTGAACGGTTTCCTCAACCCAGCACTTCTTCTTTTTTTGTTTGTTACATAGAATGCTGAAACTGCCACAGTGAGTGGCGCTTTTGAACAATTGCACAGGTAATTAAGGGATGGTCCACACAAAATAGAASCAACAAATATTTTTCCCRTCTTGGATGGAGTCAATTAGATTGATTTGGTACGTGTCCCACCCCCCCTTTCATTCACAGCGTTCCCAGATTGGAGACCTCCAATGTCTTGTGTATCACCCCAGYTGCTGAAAGAGGGTATGGGCCAGAGGTAATGCATGTTCMGACCCAAGAGTCAGGAAGAGGTGATGTTATTCTACTAGACAACGATGATGCAGCAGTTAACCAGCTAGGAGAGGCAGAAGTGCTTCCACAGATCTCTACAGTAGATCAGATCCAGGGAGTCACACAGGCTACAGAGCTAGAAACACCCATGGAAAGTTCAGTCGAGGAAGACCAGTCTTTGCAGTCAGGGCCCATGGAAAGTGAAACACCCATGGAAAGCTCAGTTGAGGAGGAGCTGAGGGAGGAGTGGGCTTTGCAGTCAGCGACCAGGTCCCCCTCTAGTTCTGTGGCCTGTGAGTTAGAGGGGGAGGCGGYGTGTTTGCATGAGTCATTAAGCAAACTGGAATCTGTGAGCTTTGACGACAGTAAGAAGGTCAGCGCTTCCCTGGAGACCATCCCCTTAAATGTAGACCAAGAGGTGAACAATATCGTGGAAGCAAAGGACATCTCCTCATCCTCTCAAAGTCCAGCTGAAGTCAGGGCAGACAAAGACATTCCCTCCAGTCCTGAAACACTGAAGGAATCGGCAGCCTCGGAGTAGAGAAAAGTGGACCGGATGTRTTTTTAAGAAGACTGCATACTATTGAAATGTATTTCTCTTCCCCATTTTCTTAGTTTACTGTCCTTGACCAGATGGAGATAAGCTGAGATGTGCTATGTGTTTATTAGATTTGACATTTGGAAAAASATGTATCATTTTTTTCTAACAGCAGTGCAAGATTTTACTTCTGTCAAACTTTCAATTTGGTTGTAAGCTTTCAATGAAAGTGAAAATAGTACACAATTTGAAAAATTTGACTTTCTGTAGTGTGTCGAAAAATACAAAATCTGAATGTTTATGCTTTCCTTGATCTATGAACTTGTACTCAAGTGTGAAAAATCCTTGAAATATCTTCTTGACTATCCTTCCACTAGTAGATATAGGCCTTTTATGTTTATTTTGGATACCTCTACTTCCATTGACATTTCGTAGGTGTTTTTGTGTATTTTTAATATACTGAACTCAGCAAAAAAAGAAATGTCCTCTCACTGTCAACTGTGTTTATTTTCAGAAAACTTAACATGTGTAAATATTTGTATGAACATAAGATTCAAAAACTGAGACATAAACTGAACAAGTGCCACAGACATGTGACTAGCAGAAATTGAATGTGTCCCTGAACAAAGGGGGGGGATCAAAATCAAAAGTAAGTCAGTATCTGGTGTGGCCACCAGCTGCATTAAGTACTGCAGTGCATCTCCTCCTCATGGACTGCACCAGATTTGCCAGTTCTGGCTGTGAGCTGTTACTCCATTCTTCCACTGAAGCACCTGCAAGTTCCCAGACATTTCTGGGGGGAATGGCTCTAGCCCTCACCCTCCGATCCAACAGKTCCCAGACGTGCTCAATGGGATTGAGATCCTGGCTCTTCGCTGGCMATGGCAGAACACTGACATTCCTGACTTGCGGGAAATCACACACAGAACGAGCAGTATGGCTTGTGGCATTGTCATGCTGGAGGGTCATGTCAGGATAAGCCTGCAGGAAGGGTACCACATGTAACGCACAGCGTTGAGATTGCCTGCAATGACAAGCTCAGTCCGATATGCTGTGACACACCACCCCAGACCATGACAGACCCTCCAACTCCAAATTGATCCCGCTCAAGAGTACAGGCCTCGGTGTAACGCTCATTCCTTCAACGATAAACTCGAATCTGACTATCACCCCTGGTGAGACAAAACCGCGACTCATCAGTGAAGAGCACTGTTTGCCAGTCCTGTCTGGTCCAGCGAMGATGGGTTTGTGCCCATAGGCAACGTTGTTGTCGGTGACGTCTGGTGAGGACCTGCCTTAATACAGGCCTACAAGCCCTCAGTACAGCCTCAGCCTATTGCGGACAGTCAGCACTAAGGGAGGGATTGTGCGCTCTTGGTGTAACTCGTGCAGTTGTTGCCATCCTGTACCTGTCCCGCAGGTGTGATGTTCGGTTGTACCGATCCTATGCAGGTGTTGTTACACGTGGTCTGCCACTGCGAGGACGGTCAGCTGTCCGTCCTGTCTCCCTGTCTTCAGCGTCTCGCAGTACGGACATTGCAATTTATTGCCCTGGCCACAGCTGCAGTCTTCATGCCTCCTTGCAGCATGCTTAAGTCATGTTCACGCAGATGAGCAGGGACCCTGGGCATCTTTCTTTTGGTGTTTTTCAGAGTCAGTAGAAAGGCCTCTTTAGTGTCCTAAATTTTMATAACTGTGACCTTAATTGCCTACTGTCTGTAAGCTGTTTCTTAACCGTTCCAAAGGTGCATGTTCATTAATTGTTTATGGTTCATTGAACAAGCATGGGAAACAGTGTTTAAACCCTTTACAATGAAGATCTGTGAAGTTATTTGGATTTTTACAAATTATCTTTGAAAGACAGGGTCCTGAAAAGGGGATGTTTCTTTTTTTGCTGAGTTTATAATCCATCACTTTCCCTTTGATCATCTGTAGTTTGAGAGCAATCCAATGGATTTGAGGGAGTTTGATTCAAATGAACCGCGGTACACCGGTCTATGGCCCGTCACAGGCAAAAGCAGTGAGGGGGGAGGAGCRCGCTTCTCAAATCKAACAGTAGTSTGCGCCGCTCKGTCATGTTGTCAACTGGCAGCATGGTGCATCGTCCAGAAACACTTTGCCATAAAATGTTTGAATTTTCAAACTACTTTGCATTGGGAAGGCAGATTAGTGTTTTGATCAAAAGCAGTCACCTTTTTCATTTGAAACCAGTATCCTACTCAGTACTCCACGTGCTTAACCTACGTCACTTTTGTTTTGAGACAATTTTGCYATCAGCCAGAGCGGGGCACCTGGCTCTAAAAATAATGCAATCACTTTTCACCCGGTGCAAATTCCTCCCACCGTGAGCAACTGGGCCAGGTAATCTAATCCCCTCAGTGTTTCCATTGCAGTCGTGCTAACATGTAAATAAACTTTGGTAATACATTATGGAATCTGCTACTGAGACTTGATTAAGAACTGACTGTCCATGTTCATTATGGTTAAGAGGTGATCAACTGTGTGTAGGCTCATCACTGCCCAGCTTACATGAAAAGTAATGAAATACATTGATTCCCCAGTTACCTCACAAATAGTTGTCATAGATTACAAGCATCTTGATAGGTTTAACACTGACAGAAGTGTTGACTTGGCACTGAAATGTCTTCACCTTTGCTATGAATGATCATTGTGCCAGCTTGTGTTAGTTTGGTGCATTTTCAGCTGATGGGGAGGTTGAGGATGCAAAAAGCTTGAGGGAGAAGGGTGTCATGAGTTGATGCATAAACAAGCTAGAGATGGATTGAATTTATTTGACAGGTGACAGCAAAGGTGTCGCTTTTGGCCAGCATGTGCTGATAATACATACGGAATTTTCCCAAGCAGTGAAGCTAGACTGTTTTCTTGCATACTTAAAATAGACAAGAACAGGGAAGTAATAATGTCTATTATGTTTATATCCCGTGTGGAACATCAATTCAGAAGAATTGCCTGATTGTCTTGTAAGCAATGGATTGTACTGTACCAGTATTAAGAGGACATGACAGTGCAGAAAGGGTACACCACTACAGTAGTAGTAGTAAACTAAAACCTASATTTATCTGTTGTTTACTTTGTGGGTTCTTTATCCCTTTCTTGAGAGAAATTTTAACAAATAAGAAATAAAACAATGAGAGCAGAGACTAAATTCTGTCAGATATTATTTCAGCATTCCTTTACTGTTGGGGCACAGTAGGCCTAAATACAATACTCAGTTGTCACCTCAAGCTAAGTCGTTTTGAAGATTTACAGATGAGGTCTCAGAGGGAGGCACACTTCTGTCAAATGTCAGGGCACCTTGAGGAACATTGCCATCTTGTGAAGTGAGAACACCTCATGTATGCACAGCCCCCACCCCCCAGTCATTTCTATCTGTATTTGTTTGCAAGTGTTCCAAATGTCAGCTAATGATGCTCAATGGGAACAAGCTTCATAGAATGGCTGTCAATGTCAACTATGGCTGACAGTGTTTGACAGTTTAAATGAGACTTTGAAAAGTGAAACTCAAAGATTGTTGCCCTTTTTACTTCTATGCATATGCAAATCCTGTAAAACCTTCAAAGTCAAATCTGGATGTCGAAGCCAGTTCCACTGCATTTTTTTCATTGTTCTCTAATCAGGGACTGATTTAGAACTGGGACACAAGGTGGGTGCAATTAATTATCAGGTAGAACAGAAAACCAGCAGGCTCCGGACAGAGTAAGCGTTGAATAAACCTGCTGTAAAGGCAAGATAAAATGACAGGCTTCTGAGAGTTTGTTTATTATGGTCCCTGCATCATTGTGAAAAGGATCCAAATGAAAAAAATTGCCTTTAGATCACCTGAAATGAAGTGATATCATGGCCCCATCATTTCTGAAATGAAGTGATATCATGGCCCCATCATTTTTCAGGCTTCAAGGAGATATACCTTCAGAAAGTATACCCCTTGACGTATTCCTCATTTTGTTTATTTTACACCCTGAATTCAAAATGGATTAAATATATATAAAATCTCACCCAATACCCCATAATGACAAAGTGAAAACATGTTTTTAGATTTTTTTGTRATGWRWTACAAATGAAATACAGAAATATCTAATTCACACCCCTGAGTCAATACTTTGTAGAAGCACATTTGGCAGCGATTACAGCTGAGTCTTTCTGGGTAAGTCTCTAAGAGCTTTACCTCACCTGGATTGTGCAACAGTTGCCCATTTATTTTCTAAATTCTTCAAGCTCTGTCAAATTGGTTGTTGATCATTGCTAGACAACCAATTTCAGGTCTTGCCATAGATTTTCAAGTAGATTTACGTCAAAACTGTTAACTCAGCCACTCAGGAACATTCACTGTCTTGGTAAGCAACTCCAGTGTAAATCTGGCTTTGTGTTTAATATTATTGTCCTGCTGAAAGGTGAATTCGTCTGGTGGAAATCAGACTGAACCAGGTTTTCCTCTAGGATTTTGCCTGTGCTTAGCTACATTCTGTTTCTTTTTTTTATCCTGAAAAACTCCCTAGTCCTTAACAATTACAAGCATACGCATAACATGGTGCAACCACCACAATTCTTGAAAATATGGAGAGTGGTACTCAGTAAAGTGTTGTATTGGATTTGCCCCAAACATAACACTTTGTATTCAGGACGAAAGTTAATTGCTTTACCACATTTTTTGCAGTATTACTTTAGTGSCTTGTTGCAAACAGGATGCATGTTTCTTTTCACACTGTCAGTTAGGTTAGTATTATGGAGTAACTACGATGTTGCTGATCCATCCTCAGTTTTCTCAGGGACCTTACAGATAATTGTATGTGTGCGGGGTACAGAGATGAGGTAGTAATTAAAAAAGCATGTTTAAACCTTATTGCACAGAGTGAGTCCATGTAATTTATTATGTGACTTGTGAAGCATATTTTTACTCCTGAACTTTAATCTTGCCATAACAAAGGGATTGAATAATTATTGACTCAAGACATTTCAGCTTTACATTTTTTATTAATTTGTAGAAATTTCGAAAAACATTCCACTTTGATATGCGTGTAGGCCAGTGACGACAAAATCGAAATGTAATCTATTTTACATTTAGGCTGTAACAACATTTGGAAAAATTCAAGGAATGTGAATACTTTAAGGCATTGTAATATAATACTTTCAGACAGCTTTACTGACAATACATCTGTCCCCAGCATCGATCATAAGGGTAAATTCTAACTTTTATATACCAGTAGTCTGAAATCAAGTAATATCAGGCCCAACCTTAAGGACCTGCCAATTGAATACTTTTCTAAAATAATTTCTCCAGAGTTTTTAACTGGACCGCCCTAATCCTATTATTAATGTCCATCTTTTTTTAAATTAAACTACAAAATACATAGATATCCATTGTACAAACTATATTGTATTTAGATATTTTGGAGGGGGACTAAGCATGGGAGAGACTTGTGTGTGGGTGATATGTTGTCTGACGTTTGTGAACAACAATTGTGTCAATAACTTAACTGATTCTGCGCAGTACCTGTAACGTTACCTTTGGTCCTCCCGTCTTCCCTAACGGACTTTTTAACCAATTACATTCGAGYTTATTGTTAGGCACAAAAGGCGCGATGTTACCAAGACGACTGGAAGCAAAACAAATGGAGCAAAGTGGTAGATGAAGAAGATTATTACATTTCTGCCTGGTAAAATATACAAATCAACGAGAGGCTTGCAACAGCTCCACGCAATGATGGTAAATTACTTGGCTGTAGATTATGTTTAATTGTGTTTTCCATGAAAATTATCTAGCTATTCGATGGTTAACGTCGTTAGCTAACGTCAGCTAATGTTAGCTGAGAACGAGCCAACTTTAGTTAATTTACCTAGCTAGCTCTGAGGCTCCTGAACGTCAAACTTGTTTGAGTCGGGAACCAATTTTGTGATAGACCCATCAGACTACCAGAACACAACTCCTACATACAGTGCGATTAAAAAAAAGATAGGATACAAGCAGTTTTACTATTACTGCAGTGCACGGCCGGACTATTATTAAGAGCATCAATAGCGATTCATGATATTACATTGTATTGCACCCTCTAAACTTACACAGATTCCTTGTATAAAATTGGTTGATTCTGTTAGTGCTAGCAATATTCATTAAAAAAAGGATAAATTGTAATAATAATATTTTGATCGGGTCCACAGACCCCACTTTGAAAACCCCTGACCTAGCTGTTAGTGCTAAGTAAGCCAGGCTAGCTTGAGTGGTACTCAAGTTTATTTACATTTTATTATAACCACTGGTAGTAGCCAGTATGTATTTGCTTGATACATTGACCAAAATTAACTAATGCGGTCTTTCCTCAAGGCTTCAATGAGCCAGCGGCGCAACATGACRCACAGTCAACAGCAGAGGGTGATTTCGGAATTTCGACGGCAGGAAGAGCAACGAGAAGACCAGACAAAACGCATCACTAAGGACAGACAAATGCAAGCCAATGTAATGAGTGAGGAGAGACTTGAAAAGAAGCGATACCTACGCAAGGTGCAAGACGAGCTGCACGAAAGCCAAATTGAGGATGCTCTCATCAAGGTATCGCTTTCATACAGCATTCATGAAAAGTACCTGCTTAAACGACAACTAGGCTTCATCTGTGTCAGGGAAACTGGTCCTAAAAGTAATTCCTTGCTTCATCTGACTCTTACAGGCAGAGGAGGAGAGAATATACAAGGAAAAGCAACTGCAACAAGAGGAGAGAATGGCACAAGAACTGGCCCGCATCAGCTATGAAAAGCTTAGAGATGTAAAAATGAGGCAATATATAAAAGAGAACAGGTAAGTCCCAACATGAGGGGCTTGGCAGAGATTGACATTAAGGGTTGCCCTCCTATTGCCTGGGTCAAGTGAACTGAGCAGTTGCACCTGCTCTGAGGTTGCCCCATTGGGCAACTGCAACGAATTCCAGTAGCCTAAAACTGAAAGACAGTCAATTTATGGCAGTTGGGCAAGTTGAGCCTGCTCTGAGATTTATTTTATACTGATAACAACCAAAATACCGCAAATTTCAGTATTGATCTTTCTGATTCCTCTACGTGTAGAGGAAAGGCAGGCAATATATGGAACTGCTGCATGTAAATAGCTAATTTACATTTTCAGGCAAGTGATCATAATCTTCGGTCAACCCAAAAATACTCTTGACTTGCCCGATGGGAAAGTGCCTTTCAGACTTTAATAAAAATCCTAGGGTTAGTGTATCAACAATAATCTGTCCATAGTTGTTGCAGGATGGATGTTTTATGTTGCTGTTAATGTTTCCTCTTTAATTTTAGTGTTGAACTCCGTGAGTTGGAGGGGCAGCTCAAGTCTGCATACCTAAACCGGGAGAGGGCTGCACAGATTGCTGAAAAGGAGTCTATGAGATATGAGACAGTGGTAAGTTCATAAATGTCCTTTCCCAGGGTAGAAGGGATATTTGAGACTTGAACCAAAACACTTGTTGGTTGTGCTTTTTGTGAATCCATATTTTTCTCATTAGCGCCAGGAGGCTGATATTGCTCGTAAGATGAAGAGCGAGCATGAGCGGGCCTCTATGGAGCAGGAGAAGCAAGACCATAAGCGCTACGAGGAGGTGGTGCAGTACCAGCAGGAGCTGGAACAGCAGCTGGARGAGAAAGAGCACAAGAGACAGGAGGCTTATGAGGAGTTCCTCAAGGAGAAACTCATGGTTGACGAAATCGTCAGGAAGATCTATGAGGAGGATCAAATGTGAGTKGACAGTGGCAGTCTGTTTTCACAATTTGGTTAAGTTTCCTGCTTGATCAAGTAATCAGTATATAATGAAATCGAATTACCTTTTTTGCAGGGAGAGGCAGTTAAGACTGGAAAAGATAACAGCCACTCAAAGGTACATAGAGGAGTTCAAGAGCCAGCAGACTGAGTGGAGACTGATGGAGCGGGAGAAGATGGAGGCTGAGAACAGACGCATCCTGGAATTTGCCAGTTACCAGCAGCATAAGGAGAAGAGCAGAATGGAGAAAGTCAGAGAACGAGAGCAGGCAAAAGAACATCTTCACCAGATGGTAAGAGGGAGAAAAGTCACATAATTTGCGAAACTCTTGGCTATATTCATAGTTAAGAATATGTTCTAGTCTTTTTTTTGGACAAAGTGAGAAATTATTACAACAATATTGATGGCTATTGAGGAATGTCTTTCTTCTAGCTCACTGAGAAGATTGAAATGGAGAGGCAGCAGCGTGAYGAGATGGAGCGTGTTCGTGAAGAGCTTTGTCTGGAGGAGCAAGCCGAAGCTGCAAGGCAGAAACAAATCGTAAGCAAGCATTTCCACATTTKATAATTTCCTAAATTTCCAAACCACCTTTAGAGGATTCAACCCTTTTTAAATGGGTTAACAGGAAGATATGGAGAAGAGAATCAGACAGAGGCTGGAGTTGCAGCAGACCTGCCAAGAGCAAATAGCCTTCAAGGAAATGCGGAGGCAGGCTGAGAAGGTGGAGGAGGAGGCCTTCAGGCAGATGATGATGGCCAAGTTTGCTGAGGACGACCGCATAGAGCAGATGAATGCCCAGAAACGTCGCATGAAGCAGCTTGAGCACAAGAGGGCTGTGGAGAAACTGCTGGAGGACAGGAGACAGCAGTACCTGGCTGACAAGGTACAGTATATTGCTCTTATCATGAACACTTATGCACTCTTTATCAACATCAAWGTGGTGTTATTGTAACTGAAGCTTTTCTGTTTAACACTGTTTTGTCTGCCTCAGAGGTAGGTACCTTAAGGAACATTTGTTGAATGTAAGTTTGATCTCTCTTCCCAAGGAACGTGAGGCTGAAGAAAGAGCAATGGAACAGGAGAGGGAGACATTGCGTCGACAGATCATTGAGGAGGAAAGGCAAAGCCTTCTCAAACTCCATGCCACAAAACTTCTGGGCTATCTACCTAAGGTAAGGGAGAGGAGGTTGTCTTAGTTTTTAGTTCAACTGCAAGTGTTTTCTTTGTGTTTTTCTTTAAACTCATTGGCTGTCCAAATTCTTTAAAAAAGTATTTTGATGCAATGTTGCTCCAGGAAGATCCCACTTTTGAAACTGACTGTTATTTTCAAATGTTAAGGGCATATTCCGGGAAGATGACCTTGAACACTTTGATGAGGACTTCAGAAGCAATTTCCAAAAGCGCCAGGCCGACATCTTTGATGAAGAGGGCTGGGGAGATGATGAATAACCACTTCCTATACTACACCACTAGATGGCATTATTGGGTAGATGCTGTCTAGTGTTTTTTTGTGTGTGTATCAAATGGTGGATTTCTTATGGTGATGGTGTACTCAAAAATGTATTAATTTGCAAAGACTAATTTGTATCCCACTAGCTGCATATCACCACACCTTAAATCCTAACATGGRGGTGCAGCAATTWTCAGTGTAAGTCATTTGGTAATAAAAATAACTACACCATTTCCTTTATTAGGTGATAATGCAACTACAGTTTAAATTGATTTAACCCATTATTGTAATAAAATGGTAAACTTTTAAAATACAACTGCATTACAAATATATTCTGTATAAATGAACAATAACTTCCACACAATATTAAAGGACACATAATCAATGTTGTTGCTAAMCATAAGAATACATTCAAGGCAAGCAGGATTGTWTTACATACATTTTTCAGTATTGCTTTATGATTTCCCCCAGTCAAGAGCTTTCATGAATCCCTMTTCTGTAAATGACAACATCTTGGCAGCTTCTAAATGCATCTGCTCAAGCAAGAGGAAAAATATGTCAGTTTGATAAGGAGAAATACCAATAATGATACTGCCTTGTAWTAATTACTTGCATTTAATATGAGGACTTTTTGCCTTTTCAGTATATCAATCAGTTTGAGTTGTTTTTTAAAACCCACTATCAGTTCAGCTTTTTGCTTTTCCAGCTTCTTGTTTTTGGCTTTTAATGTCTTTATTTTTTTATGCTCCTGGTCTGCTGTGTCCTTTTGGAAAGGATAGACATAAAACACGTTTATTTAACCTGGGTTATACAAGTGACAGAAGCAAAACTTGAAAACCAAAATCTGAACTATACTAATAGCATGTCACTATCAATACAATTTAGTGTAAATGATTGATGTGATCACTAWATGCACTGATAGGTGGTTTAATTTACCTTGCTCGTCTGCTTGAGTTTGGTCAGTTGTGTCTTGGACCTCTCAACTTCCTCYGACACTCTGTTCAGTCTTACCTCTACGGCACTGTGATTGGTTGCTGCCTGTTTTTGTGCTCTCTTCAAACCCTCGATTTCCTTTGTTAAACACACACGGGGGCAAGCTAAATCAGTAAAATAATTTTGTGTAACGTTTTTATAGCGCACCAACACACATTTTCAAAAGCACTGTAATGATAATGGTAATATTTGGTTAGATAGCTACAAAAACTGACTGTCATCACATTTACTTATTAATTTTATATTTCAGAAATTAAATGTGAATAGTTATRATTTAAACCGATAATTTTTGTGACTAAGCAATAGGAAGCCATCAACCATTCATTCTTCTTTTCTTTGGGAGTGGACATACACTAAGTGTACAAAACATTAGGAACACCTGCTCTTTCCATGTCAAACTGACCAGGTCCCATGCTTTTGTTCAATCTTTACTAACGACATGCCACTGGCTTTGAGTAAGGCCAGTGTGTCTATGTATGCGGATGACTCAACACTATACTCGTCAGCTACTACAGCGACTGAAATGACTGCAACACTTAAAGAGCTGCGGTTAGTTTCAGAATGGGTAGCAAGGTAGCAAGGAATAAGCTAGACCTAAATATTTCCAGAACTAAAAGCATTGTATTTGGGACAAATCATTCACTAAACCTCAACTGCGTCTCGTAATGAATAATGTGGAAATTGAGCAAGTTGAGGTAACTAAACTGCTTKCTAACCCTGGATTGTAAACTGTCATGGTCAAAACAAACATAAGGATACAACAGTAGCTAAGATGGGGAGAAGTCTGTCCATAATAAAGCGCTGCTCTACCTTCTTAACAACACTATCAACAAGGAAGGTCCAACAGGCCCTAGTTTTGTCGCACCTAGACTACTGTTCAGTAGTGTGGTGTCATGAYGTTGGCCTGTTGGGGGAGGTTTATGACCCCCATAAATACCTTTCCCCTTTTCTCTCTCTCTACTTTATAGAGTTGACTCTTGTAAAGCCTTTGTAAYATAGAGTCTGGTAACATCGAAAGGTGGGAAACGGAACCATATTTCGGTAATCCAACCAGTTGAAAATATGCGTTTGTACTTAATGAATATGATCTCAGATCAGTTGTTGTCTGAGATATTACTACTAATGACAGGATGACATAAACTGTATCTTGGAAAGTCGACACATTCTAGTTATCAGATTCACATGGAATTGTTGTGCAATTTAAATGTTTAAATATGAAAGTATTTGTGAAAAGATTAAATGTAATTTTAGCTTCTTAAATGAGAGAATGGTTTGTCATAGAGAAACTCTGCTCACTCAGAGGCCCCACCCAAGTGAACAGAATTTGGTTGTAAACTATGAAACACGCCCTTCTTTCACCACTATATAAACCCGTTGAGGAAAATTCAACTTGCTGTTCCGAGGACGTGAGGACGACGGTCCTACGTTAAAAGGGCTCAGATAATAACCTAACGAAATTAGCATTGTGTTCAATGTGAAGGTGACGATCGACACGCCGAAAGGATTTCAACTATACCAGCCAGAATATAGCATGAGCTTAAAAGTATGGCAACTTGGTATGAACTTTGAACTCTTATTCACTCCAGAAGTGATACCTCCTAGCCGTTGAGTTAGCAGCAGCCGCTGTAAACGTGGGCTAGGAAAGGACGAACGACGTATTCAATCTAACACACACAACGATACTACAACGTATCCAGTTTACCACCAGAGACATTCTTCAGAGGACAAGAGATCCCTGCTGGGCATCCCAGCCTTCCATCTACGACCAACCTATTGAAGCGCAGCTCAGAGTAAATATTTATTGCATTTTCCTTTTTCCAAATGGGCGGTTATTTAGAATGCATAAGACTCTGTATTTACGATAGCATAGCTTCTCCCTTTTGTTACTCAGTCTTCCCGCTCTTTCATTCAAAACCCAGCCCCCTTTCTTTGTGTAACCAGCCGTCATATCTGTTCCGTCCACTAGGGATGTTTTCCTTTATGACATAATTTGTAATCAATGTATGATCCATTCTGGGWAGATGTAATTCTGTGTGATTATTTAGGTATTTAGTAAATAAATAATTAAACCAAATGTTGTATTGCTGATTCAACTTGTTAACCAGGGTTTGTGAAGATAACCAAGAATTTACAACTTTCAGATGAGACTGAATAAGGCGACGATTAAATATTKACTGCTATTGAGGTAAAAGATTACCAGGTCTTTAAGAGTTTATTCGGAAGATAACAGCTCTATAAAAATTATTTYGTGGTGCCCCGACTTTCTAGTTAATTACATTTACATGGTTATCTTAATCAGGTAATATTAATTACAGAGAAATKATTTTATAGAATAGCATGTCATATCACTTAATCCGGCATAGCCAAAGACACGACAGTGGTCAGGTGCCACAAAGAGGGAGTTGGGGAAAATTGCAATTGGCTCAGAACAGGGCAGCACAACTGTCCCTTAAAAGTACACGGAGAGCTAACATTAATGACATGCATCTCAATCTCATGGCTCAAAGTGGAATAGAGATTGACTTCATCATTACTTGTTTTTGTAAGAGGTGTTGACAAGCTCAATATACCGAGCTGTCTGTTTAAAATACTAGCACACAGCTCGGACACTCATGCCATCAGAGGTCTCTTCACAGTSCCCAAGTCTAGAACAGACTATGGGAGGCGCACAGTACTACTTTTGAGCTATGACTATGACTACATGGAACTCTATTCCACATCAGGTAACTGATGCAAGCAGTAGAATATGATTTAAAAGGCAGGTAAAAATACACCTTATGGAACAATAGGGACTGTGACGAGACACACACATTGTGATATTGAACATTTTGTGTATATGTGGTGGTGTAGGGATTTTTTATTTACCTTTATTTTAACTAGGCAAGTCAGTTAAGAACAAATTCTTMTTTTCAATGACGGCCTAGGAACAGTGGGTTAACTGCCTTATTCAGGGGCAGAACGACAGATTTTTACTTTGTCAGCTCGGGGATTCAATCTTGCAACCTTTTGGTTACTAGTCCAACACTAACCACTAGGCTACCTGCCGCCCCAATTWATATTTATATGTTGTACTACTTCATCTTTAGCTCATTCAGTACAAACAAAGTTCACTATTCAATATGTAATGTGGGATTTCTCTGAATTCAAAAGATATCTGTCATATGAGCGCCGTACTATCGCCAGCTGCAGGAGAGGTTCACCTTACAGGCTGATCATGTTAATGAGGCCATGCCAGGCATTTCCCTGCTGAGGTGTTGATTTCATCCTTTATTAACAACCTTGTCTAAGCTGTATAATGTCCCCCTCCCCATTCAGCAATAAGACATTAACAGCTATCTCAACTGCTGTCTATACACATCTAGGTTTCTCTCAGTCACTGTTTATGGACTTTCATGGTTACAATATGTGCTGTTTAATATTACCAAATGACTAACTAGAAAGATAATCAATGTAATAACTGTTTTATCCTCGACACCCACCTTCTGTAGAGCAGTTACTTGTTGCTGGAGCCCATCACCTTTTCTGTTTGACTCCTCTGCTAAAGCTCTGTGTTTCTCTATCTGGGTTTGCTGAATGTTTGTGGTCTTCTGTAGTCCTGCTCGAGCCTCCTCGACCTCCTTTATGCTGGTGCTTAAACTACTGTTGGCATAATCCTAGAACAAATACATGTTTTATTCTTGTTTCAATGTTACATTTTACTCAAAAATATACCTAATTTCCATCTCTCATATTTCTATCATTACCTTTTTGTTGCACTCATATGATAGCCGGTTAAATTCTTCTTGCTTTACACAAAGTTTTGCTTTGAGAAAACGGATCTGTCCATCTAAAACACAGCACACCCAAAAAAGTTACATAAAGAATTATATAATTTTTAGGATATGCGAGAAGCTCGATGAACTAAGGCTGAAACAATTGATATTCTGGAACTCTGATAAATAACTTATTTTTTTGTAATGAATGTTTTTGCAAAGATCCATTCTTGTGCTCCAGATGTGAATGTGTGAGAAAGCCACAGAAAGTGTAATAAATGAAATCAGAATTCACCTGATCCCATCTCATCCCCAACACCGGGCATGATGTCTTCCATAAGATTGTCATGAGTATCTCCATCATCCAGCTTCCCCTCAATGTCTACGTATTGTTTTAGCCAAGGAAAAATCCACACAATCTTCAAGAACCACAACATCATCAACTGCAGATGCCTTTGTTGTTCTGAAATAAAATAACAAATAAACAAAATACAATTCAAACAAAAAGTTGAAAAAGTCATAACAAACATAAGGAACTGAAGAACAACAACGCTGGACACTCATTAAGCCATTACCTTTCACAATCTTCCAATGTTTCCAATAGATATTTGTGCAAACGTTTGTGACAAGGATAACATTCTTACTGTGTTTTTCTCTGGTTTCCAGGTCTGTTTTGTGAATTGGATTTTGATGTGACCCTTTTCTTTGTCATTACCTGAGCAATGGAAATATGACTTAGGGAGAATTTCAATTGCATTTCCTTAATTCCTCGMCTCCTTCTCAAAACMCATTGGATGAGAAGGTCAGAAGTTCCGCCCCTCTGACCTTCTCATCCAATGGGGTTTGAAGAGGACGCGAGGAATCAAGGAAATACAATTGAAATTCTCCCCCAGTTTTACTAACTGATTACATTACATTTGTGTCTCTGAGCTGTTACATTTTACATATCAAACTGAATTGAATACTGCACCTTAGAAGTGGGCWTCATAACTGAAGATTCCAGCATGTTCACATTCCTAAAGACAAATACATTTGTATTATAGGCGGTTCTCATATATTCTTATCCAGTCTACTACACTGAAATGCTATACGTTTTGAGCAATGCAATATTTTATTACCTGAAATCCTCCTCCTCATCCTCAATTTCAACATCAAKGTGGAAAGAGATTGGCTTTGACAAGACTTAATTTTGGTCACGCTGAAAAAAATTAAGAAAAAACAACCAGGACAAAAAGTTTAAATAAAACAAATATGTCTAAAAATGAATGTTTTATGTTGTTCTGAAGTGTGTCAATTGGCCAGGTAGCTATCTTAAACCACTTACCATAACCTGTTCGGCTTGCCTTGCTAGTTCAGCTGTTTTTGCCTCCTGCTCTGCATTTATACATCTGGAATGGGAGTAATATGCATTTTTTTATTACTATCGCCATCTGGTTACAGCATCTCATATGATACAGTTTACATTGACTCAACAGATGTTTGGCAATGGGCACAGATGTTTGGGCAAGGAACCTCACTTGTATTCCTCCTCTTTAGCAAGTAGGTCTATCGTGGATGGTTTCTTTGAGGGGACAGAGGCTGGACGTCTCACAGATCTTCCTCCTTGAGACYTTTCTGCCTTGGATGACATGGGTCTTTTGGGCTAAATAAACAAATGTAGTAAGTTAGGTAGCTCATTAAAAATATAGTAGTTGTTGGTTCTTTTAGCCAACAGGCATATAACATTTCAAAGGAACAACGCTTTCATTGAAAGTCAGACAGSGTATAATAAAACGTTACAGTTTTAACTAGCATGCTAACTATCTAGCTAGCAGTTAGCTAACTTAGATCTTAAACAGTGATATAGCTAGGACACATAAAGGTGGCTATAGCTAGTTATTTCTTCTTGTATTTAACTTGTGAATGGGTATSTTAACGTTTTTTAGCAGTGTAATACTGTAATTAGCTAGTTGTTTAAAACAATACATTGACTCACCGCATGCATTCTTCTTTCAGACATTTTGTGGTGCTGAATCTGGCGGGTGGCGTTACGGTTGCATAGCAACAAGTCGTGGCCAAATGTTTATCTCCACTGTGCGACAAGGCGAAGGATAACGCACATTTGCTGTGCTCGCTGTTTTCCACAATCTTGACTTTGATACGTTTAAGAAAAAKATGATGTTAGGGCCCATTGTGGACCAATGAACACATTCATTTGAGTTGTTTGCTAAACATGAAATTTGCAAATGTGCAGTGCGACAGCCTTTACTAAGGCTAACAGATTCGCTGCATGTCTACACATGGAGCATAATGCCATTAAAKATATATTAATTTGTTTACCATTGATTGCAAATAATTGCATTTAAATTAAATAGACATTTCAAAATGTTATTTTACAAACTCATTGGATTATTGAAGACCACGTCCATAGTACTGATCATTCATGCATTTTTACTGTAGGCACACAGTACTTGGCTGGTCACTTTTTGGCTACTCACCACAGCCGTGTAAAAACAACCCMAAAAAAGCACGTTATTCTTCATTCGTGCACTCTGCGCCTGCGCCGCCGATGCCTGACAGCAGCAGCAGGAGCAGCATCACATTACCGTTCTCTCAGCAGTAGGATATTATGCTGGCAGGACGATCGCGCATTTCTTTCTTCAAAATAAGAGTTACCCTGCAAAGACATGCTAAATTGTGAATATAGATTTTTTTTTAAATGTATTTTGTATTCATACCAGCATTTCTTTTGAATATTTACACAAATACTGGTATGTTGAAACATATTCTGTAGGCTATATTTAAATAAATGCACTTTTAATAAAATACWAATATTTGTTATTGGAATTATTCAATAGATAGTCTGCAAAACTTAAATGGGTCTCTTGTTTCAGAGTACTGGTGACTCCTTACTCCACCCAGTCCTTTCACTGCAGCTCAATACACGGGGGATACTTATTGGCTTGTAGAGAGAACTTTTATACCTGTCTCAGCTAAAGTGGCGTGGGAAATACTCAGTAGGGTGTAGTTTTGGAGAGGGACTGTGTTACACGGCCTGCTACAGGCTTTTCACTCCTCCCCTACATAGGCCCCAATGCAATATACTGTAATAGACTGTACATGGGATACATATTAGTAGAGACCMAAAAAATTGTTAAAAGTAAATATCTTTTGAATGAGTTATCCACATTGCAACATTTTGAAATGCGGGCTTTTATTTAGAAGGTTTCAATGTGACGTCATCGTTCGTCCTGCTGGCAGAATWCTAGTCAGCATCACAAAATCAGCATCACAAACACTTCCACCACGAGTGTTTGCAAACGCATGGGTCGCCCCAAGGCTGCGACGGAATCCTGGGGAAAGCGTGCATTTTGTATTCCTCTCTACTTGATTATTATTTTTTTACTTGTCTGTGCATGGTGTTCGAAATTAACCGTCTAACCATGTTTTCCCGGCACCGTTTCTATCCTGGAACTGAGGCCACGTATATCGCAAATGAGAACGGGTGGGTCGGTAATGTACAGTAGGAAAATAACTGCTATCTCGAGGTCCAAGTTGAGGCCTGCATGTTAAAGATCCCTTTCCTCCCATCCTGAATCTCATCGTGATGACTGAGGATCAACAACAACATGATCAGCTCCCGAAGCTGGGCTCTGGAATAAGCACYTTACCATCCCTAGTTCCTGGACTGCAAGGGACTGAGGCCAGTGCGTTGCAGCTCAAAATAAAGAATTCCATCTGGTAAGGACGACCATTAGCTAGCATTGTGCTACTTTGATTGCTAGCCAGATAGCTTAGTTAACTTACATTAATTCAGCCAGCTCCACATGTTTTGCCATTATAGTGTGGCTACCTCTAGCTAGCTAGCCCAGATATTTAATTAGCCAGCTCATTACTAACCAGCAGCTACTGAGTGTTGCCTCCTTCGCCCTCATTTTCATCAACGTAAACATACATGTCAACATTTGTGATTGGCGTTGACAATATGACTTTTTTTATACAGTTTTTTGTTAATTTCTTAATACCAAGAGCTAATATTGGTTACTATAAGTTATTGTATATCAATTGTTCGCACATTTTTGTTATGGAATAGCGCGTGCGGCATGTCGGACACATTCATGCCATTAGCAGCAAGCTATCGCTACCTTTTTGTGGTGGTGGACGGGTCTCGACTAAAGGGTCAAAATGGGTGAATATTAACAACCCCGCGGTTAGTTAGCTGGACCCACTGAGGTGTGTATATATGGCCTGGACGTGTGCATTGTGCATGGTTTCGGTATCCTCATTAGTGCACGYACTCTARTCAATTTGCGTAATTTCGGGAAAACAGAATAGTATGTAGCTAGTACGCTTGCCYGCGTTATAACGAGGTTAGTTTACGGGAGCACGCCTGCACTAACTGGGTTGAAAACCACCATTGTTTTTTTTGCATGTCTCGACATGTATTTCAAATCCATGACGGTATAAATGGCTATGGTAATAATAGCACAGCCTGCCCTGCACCTTACCATATCTTGATACATAATCAATGACCTGCATGTTGTATCAGTACAAACCTGAAAAATATTATTCGGCTACGTTCAACATGAATCTCTTCACAGATCTGTAGGTAAATATTGTTGCACTCATACCCCAGTCAACTTCCAGAATTAAATGCTCAATTTGCACACTGAATAATATGGTGATTTTACTTTTATGCACGTTTCACCTGTTGCCTTATCCGTTGGTTTCATATAGAAACTCCCTACATGAATTATGAAGTATCATAAGRATCCATAATATGCTAATAGATGTGGTTTGCTTTTTGCGTTTGAACAGTTGTTGACAGATGTTTATCATAATCAGACTTAATGTTCATGGTCTAACTTATACCACCGCATTATCTGGTGCACAATCATTCAGAACCGACTTGTGATTTGTCTTGGTTTCAATATTGTGTAAATAGTTTTAGATTATATATAGTGACATATCAGGAACTGAAGCACATGGACGGKTCTCTGTGGAAATTACAACATTGGGAAAGTCATGACTGGCACTTTTTTAATAAACTTTTCTAATCTAATTTAATGGACATATGCAAAATATAGAACCACTTAGGTAACATGTAACCTTAGCCTAGTCATAAATTGCAAAATGTCAGCACCTAGGCGTATGTTAATAATATCAGAAAATACGCTACAGTATATTTGTTGATTCTCAGCACAGTAATCTGCTGTAAGGCCAGTGTAAAGGAATGCGRATCTGGATGACATGGATCCATACGTGGGATATCACTTCCCTATTTTGATGGGCATAAGTTCCATCATCAATACATTGACTTGATGTTTTATGGTCAACATCAGACATTGTTATGGAATAGGGSAAATACATTTTAAACATGGAAAGAATTGTTTTGCTGCTTTTTTATTACAGGGTTGGAACTGCCTTTATGAGATGACAACTAATGTAGTRGTATTTTGAAATACCATGGAAGATGCAGATTTTGTAATGGCCATTTCCATGTTAAAGGACCCATGAGCACCAACAAGTGAAGTTTATAGGAGCACAKCTAATGTGATGTCAAATGAAGGGGCATATACATTCTTCCAGCTATTTTCTATCTTAAATTTAGGAAAAAGCAAAGGCTTTGATTTCTGGTCAAACAAAGGGGTCTTAGAAGACATGTTTTATTTTTATTTAACTAGGTAAGTCAGTTAAAAACAAATTTTATTCACAATGACGGCCTACCCTGGCCAAACCCTCCTCTAACTCGGACGTCTGCCAAAAAAAGTCTTAAAAGCTATTAGAATAACATTAAAACACAATATTGTTGAAGTTAAGACCCTTTCCAACTAATAGCAACATTTAATATTTAATATTGCTGAACTTATTTGCCTTCTGTAAGTTTAAGAAATATTGCCTAGTGACTTGTCTTTCTGTTTCAAAAAACGCACACATGTTTAAAATGTGTAATTCTGTAACAAAATCTGTAACATAATGACAGAAAAAGCAATAACATAATGACTGCAATTGCATTGGATAAAATGGGAAATGATACCACAGTTGGTTCACCTGCTACTATCCTTCCTTCCACTGGCATACTGTCATGTTCAGCTCATAATTGTGAAAAGTCTGGACGACCTCTCTCTCTCCAGTTAATGTCATCTCTCCCAGCTCTTACTGACACCTACCTATGAGCCCCCTCTGTTTCCATTTACTGTAACCAGCGTCCTCAACCACTGAGCACCAGACATGCATGGCCATTGAAAAGTAGTTGAATTTTAGATATCTGTTTCACAAGTTTAGACAGCACATTGCAGTACAGTAAAGAAAAGTTGAGTCTATATCAGCACAATACAGCACTGTAGAGTAAAGCACACTAGAGTACAGTATAATGTACTGAACTCTACTCTGCTGTACTTTACTGTGCTCTACTATGATGTCCAAACTTGATTGGTTCAGATTGGGTCTTGTCTGTATCAACCAAATGTGGTCTTGTTTGGGGGGAGCATATTAGAATAATTGCCAATGTGTAAAATAATAACCAAACATGCAAAGGAGGATATTGCATTTTTATACTTTTTTTGTGTACCTATTCAGGATACATCACAATGAATACATCACATATCCATAATTATTAGGGATGTGCATCTTTCCCTTTCAAGACGAGTCGATACACAATGTATACAAAAATATCTAGATACGTATGTGGACACCCTTTCAAATKAGTGGTTTCGGCTATTTCAGCCACACCTGTTGCTGACAGTTGTATAAAATAAAGCACACCGCCATGCAATCTCCATAGACAAACATTGTCAGTAGAATGGCCTTACTGAAGAGCTCAGTGACTTTCAATGTGGCACTGTCATAGGATGCCACCTTTCCAACAAGTCAAGTTTATCAAATTTCTGCCCTGCTAAAGCTGCCCCAGTCAACTGTGAACTGCTGATATTGTGAAGTGGAAATGTCTAGAAGCAACAACGACTCAGCTGCCAAGTGGTAGGCCACACAAGCTCACAGAACAGGTTCGGAAAAGCCCCCTTAGTTCCAGTGAAAGGAAATCTTAACGCTACTGCATACAATTACATTCTAGACGATTCTGTGCCTCCAACTTTGTGGCAGCAGTTTGGGGAAGGCCCTTTCCTGTTTCAGCATGACAATTCCCCTGTGCACAAGGCGAAGTCCATACAGAAGTGGTTTGTCAATCGGTATGGAAGAATTTGACTGGCCTGCACAGAGCTCTGACCTCAACCCTATCAAACACCATTGTGCTGAATTGGAATGGCAACTGCGAGCAAGCCCTAATTGCCCAACATCACTAATGCTCTTGTGGCTGAATGGAAGCAGGTACCCACAGCAATATTCCAACATCTAGTGGAAAGCCTTCCCAGAAGAGTGGAGGCTGTTAAAGCAGCATAGGGGGGGACCAACTCCATATTCATGCCCATGATATTGGAATGAGATGTTTGACCAGCAGGTGTCCACATACTTTTGGTCATGTAGTGTACATGGTCTCCAATACGATAAACGCATTAATTTTCCATTCTAAATTCAAATCTGCTGCTGATGGACCTCATGAGCTGCATCTGTCTGAGCTGACCTCTCTCTCGTGTGTGTGTGTGTGTGTGTGTGTGTGTGTAAATTATATATGTCTATGGTGTATGTGCTATGTAGACACCGGAGCTGAGCCATAAGGGAGACTAGGCATCTCACTATCAGATTAGGTGGGGTGGGTAGCTTATGTTTTTTGTCTCCCCACTTTGAAATCACCATCGGCCACTATTTAACTTGTCATTCTTGCAGATTAAGTGTGAGCTAATAATGTATCAATATTTATCATTAACACATTTGCTATGACATACCCAATGAATATATAGCACACCTTTAGATTCCACCCAATCTCAAAATTGAATGGTTTTGACCAGTTGGAAGTGTTTACTGCAGCGGTGGCTGCTAATTGGCTGAATACCCGGGGTGTGAGATGGTTCAAATACAAATTTTATTTGTCACATGCGCCGAATACAACAGGTGTAGTAGACCTTACAGTGAAATGCTTACTTACAYGCCCTTAACCAACAATGCAGTTTTGAGAAAATACCTACAGTTGAAGTCAGGAGTTTACATACACATTAGCCAAATACATTTAAACTCAGTTTTTCATTATTCCTGAAATATAATCCTAGTAACAATTCCCTGTTTTAKGTCAGTTAAGRTCATCAATTTATTTTAAGAATGTGAGATGTCAGAATAATAGTAGAGGGAATGATTTATTTCAGCTTTTATTTCTTTCATCACATTCCCAGTGGGTCAGAAGTTTACATACACTCAATTAGTATTTGGTAGCATTGCCTTTTAAATGCGTATTCACTCTTGGTTCAAATATTGTTTCGGGTACTCGCTTCCCAGAAATAAGTTGGTATCGAACGACGGTGACATTTGGCCATTCCTCCTGAGGCAGACCCTGGTGTAACTGAGTACAGTTTTAGGCCTGCCTCTGTTGCACACACTTTTATTGCTTCTCCCTCAATTTTTATATGACTTAGACTTAATAACATAAAACGAACATAAAGAAGAGAAAGCACAAAGAAAAAATAGAGACGCCGGTTGGTCCAGTTAATCACTGTGCGACAATCCGCGACAACATCTCCATCTCAAACAAGACGTTCTTCAGTTGAAAATACAGGCAAACTTCCACTATTTATCCTAACTGGCTGCATCACTAACGGTCTAAATATTCCTATTACATTGCACAACCTTCAATGTATGTCATAATTACGTAAAATTCTGTCAAATTAGTTCGCAAGGAGCCAGGCGGCCCAAACTGTTGCATATAGCCTGACTCTGCGTGCAATGAACACAAGAGAAGATGACACAATTTCACACTGCGTTAATATTGCCTGCTAACCTGGATTTATTTTAGCTAAATATGCAGGTTTAAAAATATATACTTCTGTGTATTGATTTTAAGAAAGCAATGATGTTTATGGTTAGGTACAATCGTGTAACGATTGTGCTTTTTCCCAAATGCGCTTTTGTTAAATCATCCCCGTTTGGCGAAGTGCTGTCTTGTTAGGAAGAAATGTCTTCACACCAGTTGACAATCGCAGCGCCAGGCGGCCCAAACTGGTGCATATACCCTGACTCTGTTGCAAAGAAAAGTGACACCATTTCCCTAGTTAAAAGAAATTCATGTTAGCAGCAGGCAATATTAACTAAATATGCAGGTTTAAAAAATATATACTTGTGTATTGATTTTAAAGGCATTGATGTTTATGGTTAGGTAACACGTGGAGCAACGACAGTCCTTTTTCGCGAATGCGCACCGCATCGATTATATGCAACGCAGACACGCTAGATAAAAGCTATAATATCATCAACCATGTGTAGTTAACTAGTGATTATGATTGATTGTTTTTTATAGATAAGTTTAATGCTAGCTAGCAACTTTCCTTGGCTTCTTACTGCATTTGCGTAACAGGCAGGCTCCTTGTGGAGTGCAATGTAAGCAGGTGGTTAGAGCGTTGGACTAGTTAACTGTAAGTTTGCAAGATTGAATGCCCGAGCTGACAAGGTAATAATCTGTCATACTGCCCTAACAATGCCGCCCAGATACAAGAGCAGCCTTAAACCACTTCCCTAGGCCGTCATTGAAAAATCAAAACATCTCTGTCTTCAACACTACGTCGCACATATCCTATTGAAAAGGCAACATTCCAACACACCAAAAGATCACATAACCGCACGTAGACTGTATACAACAAATCACCCGATCTCCAATATCTGAACAAACTTGATGATAATCGCCCACGCCACAATCCTTCTCAAGTTCATCCCTGACGAGAAGCGGGAATACACAGGTCTTCTTCTCGTGCTCTGTTACACGGCATGTCCTTGGGGCCTGCACATCGACAATCGTTAGTTATGTTCGGGTAGATAGTGGGACGAACAACCAAGGAACTGAAGCTTCTCATACCTGCTCGTCGATGAGCAAAGGGCCCGTGCTCAGCTCCTCCTATCACTCCATCGTAGTCTTGCCCAAACTCATTCTCCTGTGTCTTGAACACCGTTGAGGGAGCCAGGTTACATCTGTCCGTCTGCAACACACACCCGCGTCACGAAGTCTCAGGCCTCTACTAGGGAGGCTCAGTCTCATGTTGTCGGTGGTCGATTTCAGGCCCTAACCACTGTTGCACGTCATCCAGCAAAACTTACATGATGGTTTGGACGTCGCCTGCCTGGACATGTCGCATCCAATGAGTGACACACGGAGATGCCAGCGGAGGGGACGAGCCACGGTATCCCTGAGGGGCCCCTGTGTTGAGGATCAGTGTTGCAGTTGTTTTGTTACCTTACGACCTGGGGGCGGCCCGTCAGGAAGTCCAGGATCCAGTAGCAGAGGGAGGTGTTTAGTCTCAGGGTCCTTAGCTTAGTGATGCGCTTTGATGGCACTATGGTGTTGAATGCTGAGCTCTTGTCAATRAATAGCATTCTCRGATAGGTGATCCTTTTGTTCAGGTGTGAAAGGACAGTGTGGAGTGCAATAGAGATTGCATCATCTGTGGATCTGTTGGTGCGGTATGCAAATTGGAGTGGGTCTAGGGTTTCTGGGATAATGGTGTTGATGTGAGCTATGACCACCCTTTCATAGCATTTCATGGCTACAGATGTGAGTGCTACGGGTCGGTAGTCATTTAGGCAGGTTACCTTAGTCCCTGTGGCCAAGAACACTATGGTGGTCTGTTTGAAACATGTTGGTATTACAGACTCGGACAGGGAGAAGTTGAAAATGTCAGTGAAGACCCTTGCCAGTTGGTCAGCACATGCTCAGAGCACACGTCCTGGTAATCCGTCGGGTCCTGCAGACTTGTGAATGTTGACCTGTTTAAATGTCTTACTCACATCGGCTGCGGAGAGCGAGATCACACCGTCATCCGGAACAGCTGATGCTCTCATGCATGTTTCAGTGTTGCTTGCCTCGACGTGAGCATAGAAGTTATTTAGCACATCTGGTAGACTCGTGTCACTGGGCTGCTCTCGGCTCTGCCTCCCTTTTTGTAGTCTGTAATAGTTTGCAAGCCCTGCCACATCCGATGAGCGTCAGARCCGGTGTAGWACGATTCGATCCTAGTCCCCTATTGACACTTTGCCTGTTTGATGGTTCATCGGTGGGCAGAGCGGGATTTCTTAAAAGCTTCCCGGTTAGAGTCTGCTCCTTGAAAGTGGCAGTTCTACCCTTTAGCTCAGTGTGAATGTTGCCTGAAATCAGTTTGTCAGATCATGAGACATCCCGAAAATATGACGAAAGGGGAGACTCACAAACACAATGGTGTTCTCCGTTTTGCTCTACAAACCCCACAAGTGTCACAAGACTTGTCTGAAGTTAACCCATACAAATGAATGGAAGTAGTTTTGTGCCAACAAGAATAAGGGGTAAAGTATGTGTCCCAAAAACAAAAAAACTATAGGACAAACACGTCAACCTTATTCCTTATGATACACTTATTGACTGTCATTTTTGCCGTTTATGAATGTSTTATTCAACGTTTTATGGGCAATAGTAATAAAGGCCAWATTCAATATTGTATCAAATTATAAAAATTCTAAGTTTATTAGTTATGCAGTGGATCATTTAGCTATCGTAAAATAATTAAATATGTTAACTTTTCATTGGGGCAGTTCTCCCTCATAGCAAAACAATCGAAGCAATGTTCGCTTGACCTTGAACGCAGAGCTGGCAGTCATTGAGGGGCAGAGTAGTCAGTAACTGAACAGCTTGTTTTGAATAAKATTTTTTTTAAACAGGAACATGTACACATAGAGCATTTAAAACATAATCCATATATTTGTTTTTATATACTTTATTTTTATTGCCCATCACAAGTGGGGTGCCGCCCCGAGTGCCCTTATGGGCAAGCGCTTCGGCCATGCAGTGTGCCTCACAAAAGTGATTGCTCGTTATACAGGGTAAAGTTAGAGCCTCACAGAAAAGAAAATTGCTAGACCTCCACAAGTCTGGTTCATCATTGGAAGCAATTTCCAAACGCCTGAAGTACCACGTTCATCTTTACAAACAATAGTATGCAAGTATCAACACCATGGGACCATGCAGTCGTCATACCGCTCAGGAAGGAGACGTTTTCTTCTCCTAGAGAGGAATGGACTTTGGTGCGAAAAGTGCAAATCAATCCCAGAACACACACAAAGGACCTTGTGAAGATGCTGGAGAAACCGGTACAAAGTATCTAGATCCATGTAAAACAATCCTATATTGACATAACCTTAAAGGCCACTCCGCAAGAAGAACCACGCTCCAAAACCGCAAAAAAAGCCAGACTACGGCTTTGCAACTATGCCACATGGGGAGTCAAAAAAAGATCCAGTAACTTTTTGAGTTCAAACTAAGGGAAACTGATTACCTCTGGTCTGATGGGGAAAAAATAGAACTGTGAATCACAGCGGGGTGGCAGCATCATGTTGTGGGGTGCTTTGCTGCAGGAGGGATTGGTGTATTTCACAAAATAGATGGCATCATGAGATGGAAAAATGATGTGGATATATTGAAGCAACATCTCAAGACATCAGTCAGGAAGTAAGCTGGTCGCAAATGCATCTTCAAATGGACAATGACACCAAGCATACTTCCAAAGTTGTGGCAAAATGGCTTAAGGACAACAAAGTCAAGGTATGGAGTGGCCATCACAAAGCCCTGACCTCAATCCTATAGAAAAATTGTGGGCAAACTGAAAAAGCGTGTGCGAGCAAGGAGGCCTACAAACCTGACTCAGTTACACCAGCTCTGTCAGGAGGAAAGCGACC